>NC_135887.1:18129276-18322087 GCF_964194155.1 Cetorhinus maximus | reverse complement strand
ACCCCACAACACACCCACCCCCCACAACACACCCACCCCCACAACACACCCACCCCCCACAACACACCCACCCCCCACAACACACCCACCCCCCACAACACACCCACCCCCACAACACACCCACCCCCCACAACCCCTCCTCCCTCCTCCCCTCCCCCCCCTCTTCTCTCCCCCCTCCTCTCTCTCCCTCCCCTTCTCCCTCTCCCCTTCTTCTCTCCCTCTCCCCTTCTTCTCTCCCACCCCCCTCTTCTCTCCACCCCCCCTCTTCTCTCCCACCCCCCCTCTTCTCTCCCACCCCCCCTCTTCTCTCCCACCCCCCCTCTTCTCTCCCACCCCCCTCTTCTCTCCCACCCCCCCTCTTCTCTCCCACCCCCCCTCTTCTCTCCCACCCCCCCTCTTCTCTCCCACCCCCCCTCTTCTCTCCCACCCCCCCTCTTCTCTCTCCCCCCCCCCTTCTCTCTCCCCCCCCCCTCTTCTCTGCCCCCCCCTTCTCTGCCCCCCCCTTCTCACCCCCCCCTTCTCACCCCCCCTCCCCCCCTTCTCACCCCCCTTCTCACCCCCCTTTCTCTCCCCCCTTTCTCTCCCCCTTTCTCTCCCCCCTTCCTCTCCCCCCCATTCTCGTCTCCCAACCTCACCCCCTTCTCTCTCCCCTTTCTCTCTCCCCCCCCTTCACCCCCTTCTCCCCCCCCTTCTCTCTCCCCCTTCTCTCTCCCCCCCTTCTCTCTCCCCCCCCTTCTCTCTCTCTTCTCCCCCCTTCTCTCTCTCTTCTCCCCCCCTTCTCTCTCTCTTCTCCCCCCCCCTTCTCTCTCTCTTCTCCCCCCCTTCTCTCTCTCTTCTCCCCCCCCCTTCTCTCTCTCTTCTCCCCCCCCCTTCTCTCTCTCTCTCCCCCCCCCTTCTCTCTCTCTTCTCCCCCCCCCTTCTCTCTCTCTTCTCCCCCCCCCTTCTCTCTCTCTTCTCCCCCCCCCTTCTCTCTCTTTCTCCCCCCCTTCTCCTCTCTCTCTCTCTCTCTCTCTCTTCCCCCCTTCTCTCTCTCTTCTCCCCCCCCCTTCTCTCTCTCTTCTCCCCCCCCCTTCTCTCTCTCTTCTCCCTCCACCCTCTCTCTCTCTCCCCCCCCCCCAACCTTCTCTCTTTCTCTCCCTCCTCAGATGGCACCTGACCAGCGACTTAAATACTCTGCTTTTGTTGTTAATGGATGCACAGTACTAATTGAGGAATCACAACACATTAAAATAGGGTGAGGAAATCTCCCACAGCTCAGTGCCAAACTTACCTTCATAGTTGGAGTAGTCTATGCAATGGTCCACATTTCGCACTGAGCTGAGAATTGAAGCTAATGTAACAACATAACTTATTCTCATCTCTCTCACTATTATTGAGACATCAGCATGGGTTTGGAAGAACAGACAGGGAAATCATTGCCATGTCTTATATTTCAAGTGCACAGCATGTGATACACCAATACAAGTTATTGCTGAGATCATTAGAGATATATATATATATATATATATATTAAAAAACTAGGTGCACATGTGTGCCTATTAGTACCTGACTTAAGGTAGCACTGACAGATGACACTTGGGGGCAGTTCATGAATCTACCCCTTTGGTTGGGGGACATCCAAGGGCACAGGAGACCCCAAGCCTGGGGCAGTATTTGTTGTTTGTCAATATAAATCGCAACCATAAGGAAAAGAGAGATCTTGCACTGAGCAGCACCTTGTATCCTGTGTTTTACAGCTGGAGGTGGTGATGGCGCAGAACCGTTTTGAAGAGACCCCCGATTTTGTTTTCCCCTGGAATTCACCTTGACGCACTGTGTCTAGCGGTACGTCCTCCACCACAGGAAGTGTATATCTTTCCAGCAAAGGCTAGAGGGTCACTGGTGTACTGTGACTAAACAAACCAAAGTTGTCTTAATTGTATGGGACATGGAGTTTTACCAGTGTATTGAGGAGTCCTAATTCCATAGTTTTATCCATTTCTTCTTCCCCACCCCCCCGCCAAAGGAGTTCTTGCATGTAGTGTGTGGAGTTTCTTGTAGTCCTGCTGTGTGAGAGCCCTATTCATTATCCCATTGCGATAATCAGCCAGAAACATTTGTATGTATAAGAGGTGACAAAAAAAACGCACGGCCGGCAGGATTGTGTCCGTCAGTATTTCAGCATTTTAATAAAGACCATTGTAAGCGTTAGCTAAGAAAACACACTCACTCCTCCTTGTAATTAAATCAAGATTCATCACAACATGCTCCCTATTACTCTATTCACAGGAATCTGTAACTGTGGAATTCCTCATCTCTCTCAAGTCTCCCCTTTTTTCTACAACGTATGACAACAACAACTTGCATTTATATAACACCTTTAACGCAGTTAAAATCTTTCTGAAATCCAAGCTATAGTCAAAATCAGTCTAACTACTGTTTTCACTTTGGCAAGGGGCAGTCCAAACCTCAGGGCCATCAATATCAGATAGTCACTCGTAAATTCAATGCAGAATTCACAGGAGAAGCTTCTTTACCCAGAGAATGGATAGAATGTGGAACTCACTACCACGAGCAGTGGTTGAGGCAAATAGCATTGATGCTTTTCAGAAGAAGCTAGATAAACAAGTGCAGGGGAATAGAAGGATATGCAGATGAGTGAGATGAAGTTGGGTGACATAAGAACATAAGAAATAGGAGCAGGAGTAGGCCATTTGGCCCATCAAGCCTGCCTTGCCATTCAGTAAGACCATGGCTGATCTGCCCCAGGCCTCAGCTCCCCTTTCGTGCCAGCTCCTCATAGCCCTCCCCTCCCCAATATTTCAAAAATCTTAATTACCTCCTCTTTAAATACTTTCAGCGATCTAGCCTCCACAACTCTCTGGGGTGGAAAATTCCAGACATTCACTGGCCTCCGAGAGAAGAAATTCCTTAGCATCTCAGTTTTAAATGAGTGCCCCCTTATTCTGTAACTGTGTCCCCTAGTTCAAGATTTCCCAACTTGTGGAAATATCTACCCTGTCAAGCCCCCTCAGAATCTTGTACGTTTCAATAAGACCACCCCTCATTCTTCTAAACGCTAATGAATAAAGGCCTAACCTGTTTAGCCATTCTTGATAAGTCAACCCTTTTATCCCAGGAATCAGCCCAGTAAATCTCTTTTGAACTGCCTACAATGCCAGTATATACTTTCTTAAATACGGGGGCCAAAACTGTACACTCCAAGTGCAGCCTTACCAACACCCTGTACAGTAGTAACCAGACTTCCCTATTTTTAAACTCCAACCCCCTAGCAACACAGACAAAATTCCATTTGCCTTCTTAATTACTTGCTGCACCTGCATGCTAACCCAGATCCCTCTGTGCTGCACTTTTTTTGGAGTCTCTCTCCATTTAAATAATAGTCTGCCTTTTGATTCTTCCTACCAAAGTGCATGACCTCTCACTTTCCTACATTAAACTCCATCTGCCAAGTTTTTGCCCACTCACTCAACCTGTCTATATCTCCTTGCAGATTCCTTATGTCCTCATCACAACATACCCTCCCATCTATTTTTGTATTGTCAGCAAATTTGGATACATTATACTTTGCCTCCTCCTCCAAGTCATTAATATTGATAGTAAATAATGGAGGCCCTAGGACTGATCCTTGTGGCACTCCACAGTTACGTCTTTCTAACCTGAAAAAGACCTAAAAATTCCTGACCCTCTGTCTTCTGTGTTAACCAATCCTCAATCCGTGCTAATACATTACCCCCAATACTGTGAGCTCTTATCTTGTGCAATAACCTTTTATGTGGCACCTTATCGAACGCCTTCTGGAAATCCAAATACATTACGTCTATCAGTTCCCCTTTATCAACTCTGCTTGTTATATCTTCAAAGAACTCTAGCAAATTTGTCAAACGTGATTTCCCTTTCACAAAACCGTGTTGATTCTGTTTAATTGCGTTAAGCTTTTCTAAATGTCCTGCTGTTTCTTCCTTAATAATGGACTCTAGCATTTTCCCAACGACAGATGCTAGGCTGACTGGCCTATAGTTTTCTGCTTTTTGTCTCCCTCCCTTCTTGAACAGGGACGTCACATTAGCGGTTTTCCAATCCGCTGGGACCCTCCCGGAATCCAGTGAGTTCTGGAATATTTTGACCACTGCCTCCAGCGAGGTTTACGTGGAGCAGAAACCCTGGCACAGCCCTGTTGGACTGAATGGCCTGTTTCTGTGGTGTAAATTTTATGTAATCCTATGTAATACCACCATCTCCCCCACCTTGGCATGGTGGTAATATTATGAGACACGTAATCCAAAGGCCCAGGCTAATGCTGTGAGGACATCGGTTCAAATCCTGCCATGGCAGCTGGTGAAATTTAAATTCAATTAATAAAAAAATCCCAGAATTGAAAGCTAGTCTCAGTAATGATGACCATGAAGTTATCATCAATTGTCATAAAAACCCATCCACTTTATTAATGTCCTTTAGGGAGGGAAATCTGCCATCCTTACTTGGTCAGGCCTCTATGTGACTCCAGACCCACAGCAATGTGGTTGACTCTTAACTTCCCTTTGAAATGGCCTAACAAGCCACTCAGTTCAAGGGCGAATAGGGCAGCAAATGCTGGCCTTGCCAGCGACACCCACTTCTCATGAAGGAATAAAAAGTAGTTCATTGTCCTTGTCTTCTCCTATGCTCCCAGTTTTGATGGCATCCTATATGGTATGCACTGGCTCCCTTACCTTGGTGGTGATTATTGCATTTACACGTTTTAAAATTTCCTCCTTTTGTCTCTTGCACAGCCAGGAGAATTGTAAGCGGTATAGGATAGAGAGCAGGAGCAATTTTTTTTTTGTTTACACAGAGGGTTGTGAGGCCTTACCAGACACAACTGGAATTAGTGAATGAGAAAAAGAAAGACTTGCATTTATACAGCACTCTTCATGATCTCAGGATGCCCATAAGCACTCTGCAGGCAATGAAGAACTTTATGATGTGCAATCACAGTTGTAGGAAATGAAGCAGCCAGTTTATGGCCAGCAAGCTTCCATAAACAGATAATAACCAGATCACCTCTTATTTTCTACTGTTGTTTGAATAGTGTCATGGGATTTTTCAGAGAGAAGACAGAGTCTTAGTTTAAAATCTCATCCAAAACACAGCCCCTCTGACAGTGCAGCAGCACCTCAGTACTGCATGGGGAGTGTCAGCCTAGACTTCATCTCTGGAGTGGGACTTGAACCATCAACCTTCTGATTCGTAGGCAAGAGTACTATCCACTGAGCCTGGGGTGTTCAGGCTTGTAGCCTTTGTGCACTCTGTGCACTTTGGAGTCACTAAAACTGCAGATAAATCTGTTTAAATCCATGTTCCCATTCACTTGTAACTAATTCAACAGCGCAGATACTAACAGATCTAGGTTTTGTGATTTAGGATCCAAATGTCACCAGGAACAGTCCTTTCCAAACTTCCAGGAAATTGCAATTTGCATTTATATAGCACCTTTAACATAGTATAATGTCCCAAGGGTGCTTCACTGGAGATATCAAACAAAATTTAGTGACAGGTGCCAAAGTTTTTGCAACGTCAAGTGCAAAAGGGACTGAGTTGCCTGGGCTTTTTGGTTCCGAGTGCCAGGGTTTGGGGGCCAGAGCCAGCCCATGAGTCATAATGTTGACACCCAGGTTGAAGGGGCTGGAAATGATGATTTGGCTGATGGAAGAGAACGATTCTACCCAGAGGAGGACAGGAAATGAGTTGTCAGCTTGGCTGTTGCTTCTGCCTGTAATTCAGTTTTAAAATACGTGTGCATCGAGACTGATGTGGTGTCCTGTACAGGTACATCAAACGTGGTGTATTGCACTGATATTTTGGATTGGGATGGGCAAGAGGTGGAGGCTGGGGTAGGCGGTGGTGGAATTAAAAGTAGTATGGTTCACCTTACATGATATACTTTCAACCACCTATGTCACTCCATTGCTTCTCCTTCATTTGTGTCAGGCAGCCACAACTGTGTACCGACATATAGACTGGCTAGAACAGGGGTCTGCAACCTTAATACCAAGAAGAGCCATTTTTTAAGTATAGTCAAAAATGCAGTATCTTAAGATTCATGATATTATTCAAATGCCAATAATAATGAAAATGAGAGAGAGACATTTCAACCACATTTCAAAGGTTTTTACGAAAGAGTTAATTGAATGATCCTTTCTCACAAGTACATTGCTAATAAAAGTTTAAAAGAAAACAAAATGAGCCACTTAATTACCATCAAAATGGGTTTGGTCGATCGAATTCAGGAGTTGGATGAATCCTTAATGAGCTGCACGTGGCTTCGGAGCCACAGGTTACAGATCCCTGGGCTAGAAAAAAATCGTGTATGGGAATGTCTGGTAGTGTGTTTAACGTGAATTCCAGCTTTAGGATTCTTCTGACATGCAGAAGCCAATCGAATTTCCCTACCATTGTTAAATTGTCTTGAATATTAGGTTGGAGCTGCTGCCATGTGTTTGTTATCTCAAGTCTCCTGCTGGGTGGCATTGAGAAAAGTCTAGATCACATTCCTGCAAGGAGAGGGAATGTGCGTCTTGGTTGGCCACCCAGAGTTGTCCTTGTTTTCTTTCTGATACCAGTGATGGAACAACATTGACAAAAGACCAGATCTCCAGATGTTCTGCGCTGAGGATGGTGCAAGGCCATAGGAAGAGCCAGCTTTCACAACAGGGAATGGGGAGCAAATCACTCAAATAAGGAAATTATTCACCGTGGAACCGTGCCTTGGAACGTCAGTACTCGATAAGTCGGGATGTGGACTGAAAAGGGATTGCACTCATTTTTCCCTATAAATCTCCGAATCTCAAAGCAAGCATTAAAAATGATGTTGGTACAGCAATACTTTTTACAGAACAGAAAGTTGATCCTGTTACTAAAAACCACCAATGGCTTGCGTTAATGTAGCACCTTTAATGTAGTAAAACGTCCCAAGGCACCTCAGAGGATCACTTGCCAAACAAAATTTGGCACTGAGCTACTTAAGGAGCATATAGGACAGATGGCCAAAGCTTGGTCAAAGAGGTAAGTTTTAAGGAGCTTCTTAAAGGGCAGGAGAGAGGCAGAGAAGTTTGGGGAGAGAATTCCAGAATTTCTCGAAATTAATATCTTTTTTTGCCTCCTTTGATTCTTGCCCATGGTGGGAAGACCTGTGTTTTCACTGCTGCTTTGTTTCAGGGTATTTGACTAAATTGAAAGGGATGTCCAGGGGTCAGAATGAGTCCAGTGGGGAGAGGATTGGGCTCCATTCCTAGAACAGTTAGACTAAGCCACACCTTAAAAACCACAAAGGAACACATCATCCAATCTATATCACAGAATTAAAGCTACTTTCCACTACAGGTATATCCCTGCAATAAATTCAATATTCATGATCATAACTGTGAAATGTAGATATTGTATAGTTAGCCATTCAAGAAGCTCAACACCATCCAGGACAGAGCAGCACACTTGATTAGTACTCCATCCACCACCTTAAGCATTCGCTCGCTTCACTACTGATACAGAGTGGTAGCAGTGTATACCATATACAAGATGCATTGCAATAACTTGCCAAGGTGCATTCGACAGCACTATCTAAATCTGCTACCTTTACCACCTAGAAGCACAAAGGCAGCAGATGCACGGCAACACCACCACCAGCAAGTTCCCCCTCCAGGTCACACACCAGCCTGATTTGAAACTATATCGCTGTCCTTCACTGCCAATGGGTCAAAACAGTACTGAGTGTACCTACACTACATGGATTTAAGTGGTTCAAGAAGCACCACTTTCTCGAAGGCAATTAAGGGATGGGCAACAAATGCTAGCCTTGGAACAAAAAAGAGAAAACTTGCAGATAAATTTAGGACTGGCTAGAAGATTTGGTCTATGTTGTGATGTTAGTAAGGAAATCCCTGGCATCTATAATGGTTCTGCTTTTTCTGCCATATTTTTCTCTCTCCAGCTTCATTCCCTTGCTAACAAGGCAGAGTTGTGACCTCTGTCACTGTTGCTGTTGAGTTGACTACAAGGAGCTGTGGCAAAATGGCATGGGTTCTATTAATTTTTGACACTAATCTTACTTTAGGGAATATGGTGACAGAGACCTGTTGACTGCTACTCCTTGAGACCTCCCAAAATGGTTGCTACCCAAAAGAATACTTGGAAGTAGCTGACATTTTCTCATATAAGTGGCATAAATCAACTGTCTCCGCCTCTGTCTGACATGTTTGTCTTTTGTTGTAAACACCTTAAACATATTGCAGATGGCTGGGTTGGTATTCTGCAAGCCTGAGATAGGCTAAAAGTTTTTCCACCTATCGTATTACCGTGAGATGTTTAAAAAAAAATGTTGTCTTTAGAACACTGTAATGGCAACAGTGTGTGGACTTTACAAAGCCACACAGTCAGCACTTTTATTTACAAAAAAAATAAATAAATCACGTTACATAAAACAACCATTGAGTTGGATTGAATTATAAGCTGTAATGCATTGCCAGAATTCAGTGCTGTTAACAAAACTCTTGAATTTTATATAAGAATTAAAAAAGCTGGAAAAACTCAGCAGGTCAGGCAACATTTGTAATGTTTCAGATCAACGATCTTTCACCAGAACTGAAGGGAGATAGAAATGTAAGAGTATTTAAACCTGTGGAAGGCGGGAGGGGCAGGAAGAACAAAGGAGAGGCTCTGTGATAGGGTGGAGGATGAAATGTTTTGTTATGTTCACTAGCATAAAAACTTGTACATTTCTACCTCTCTTCAGTCCTGATGGAAGGTCGTTGACCTGAAACATTAACTCTGTTTATCTCCACAGATGCTGCCTGACCTGCTGAGTTTTTCCAGCTTTTTTAGTTCTTATTTCAGATTTCCAGCATCTGCAGTATTTTACACTTAAATTTTATGCTCAGTTTACAAACCTTTACTTCTCGTAGTGCCTTGCAGTAGATTTGATTTGAAATCGTTGTTATTAGCACAATGCATATCTTTTTGTTGAGAAACTTGAAGGTTCAAGGGCTAAATACAGGTCACCATCAAGGTATGTAAGAAAATATATGGTGAATCAGCCAAGAGGTGATTTCAAACCTGAATTTTATTAACAGTATTTGTTCTAAAACATCTCTTAATTTGCAAGGTAGGTGATATAACAATGTTATGATCTGGAATGCGATGCCTGAAAGGGTGGTGGATGCAAATTCAATAGCAACTTTCAAAAGGGGAATGGGATAGATACTTGAAGGGGAAAGATTTTTAGAGCTTTGGGGGAAAGGGCAAGGCAGCAAGACAAATTCCAAGAGTTAGCGTCATTCTATTATTGCATACTGACACATAACCATGAAAGGATACTGTACATCATTTTAAAAAAAAGTGAGGCTTCAATCTGACAACACAATATCTCCTTTTGAAATGTGCCCAAAAGAGTTGTTCTGGCTTTGGGGAGTACGGAGTTGTAAGTTCTCAACCTGGGTAGTTGCTGATGAGGGGGAATTGTGCAAGATGAGTACTCAAGAAAAGGACTTGCATACCTGTAGCGCCTTTCATGACCACAAGATGTCTCAAAGCACTTTACAGCCAATGAAGTATGTTTTGAAGTGTAGTCACTGTTGTAATGTAGGAAAAGCAGCAGCCAATTTGCACATAGCAAGCTACCACATCTAGCTGTAAGATAGCATTGTGGGATCTTTTACCCCCATCTGTGAGGGCAGATGGGACCTTGGTTTAACCTCTCAGATGGCATCTCTTGACAGTGCAGCACTCCTTCAATATTGTACTTGGAGTGTCAACGCTGAATTTTGCACTAGAGTCTCTAGAGAGAATCCACAACCTTCTAACCATGCTACCCACTAAACCACGGCTACTGACACCAACTTTTTCGAACAAACAGTAGTTAAATTGCAGTTTGAGTACAGTTCTGCATTACAGTAAGAATGTGACCATAGTAGAGAGGGTATTCGTTATTCATTCATGGGCGTCAATGCCAGCATTTATTGTCCTTGTTCAGAGGGGGCATGATGTGGGTTTGGAGTCACATATAGGCTATGTAAGAATGGCAGATTTCCTTCCCTAATGGGCATTAGTGAAAGAGATGGGTTTTTACAACAATCGGCAATGGTGGTTTTGTGGTCAGACATTTAATTCTAGATTTTTATTGAATTCAAATTTCACCATCTGCTGTGGTGGGATTCCCCAGAGCCTGGGTCTCTGGAATACCAGTCCAGCGACAATACCACTCCCCACCATCTCCCCACAGAGGATAGAAGATTTACGAGAATGTTGCCAGGAATAGAGAATTTTATCTATGAGGAAAGTTTTGATGTAGGCATCGCTGGCTAGGCCAGCATTTATTGCCCATGTTTAGGAAGCATTTTAAGAGTCAACACATTGCTGGAGTCACATGTAGGCCAGACCAGGTAAGGATGGCACATTATGTTAGTGAACTAGATGGGTCACAACAATCGACAATGGTTTCATGGTCATCATTAGACCTTTAATTCTAGATTTTTATTAGATTCAAAATCAATGCCGTGGTGGGTTTGAATCCAGATCCCCAGAGCGTTACCCTGGGTCTCCAGATTACTAGTCTGGTGACGATACCGCTGTGCTACTGCCTCCCCTTGATAGAATGGATAGGAAGGACCTATTTCCCTTAGGTAATAATTAGGGGACATAGATTTAAAATAATTGGTAGAGGATTGAAAAGAGGTTGAGTAGTTTTTTTCCCATGCAGATGGGGTCTGGAACTGCCTGAAAGGGTGTCGGAGGTAGTATCCCTCATCTCATTAAAAAAAGTGAGATATGTCCTTGAGATGCTGTAACCCACAGGGTAATGGACCAAGAGCTGGAAAATTGGATAGGTCTTTATGGGCTGGCACAGACATGATGGGCCAAATGGCTTACTTCTGTGGTGTAAATGCTTTATGTTTCCATGCTGCTAAAGAATGAGAGGAATGAGGCGCACAACCCGAGACATCTGCGCTCCTCTAATTCTGGCCTCTTGTGCTTTTCAAATTATAATTGCTCCACCATTGGTGGCTGTGCCTTCAGTTGCTCAAGCCCCAAGCTCTGGAATTCCTTCCCTACCAGTCTACCTCACTTTGCTCCTTTAAGGCACTTCTTAAAACCTTCCTGTTTGGTCATTTGACTGAATATCCCCTGTCGTGGCTTGTCGTCATATTTTGTTTTATCGTGCTGCTGTGAGGTGCCTTGGGACGTTTCATTATGTTAAAGGTGCTATGCAAATATAAGTTGTTGTTGAGGTTCCATAACCGATTGGCAGGGCCACGGACCAAGAGTTGGAAAGTGGTATGGATTTTCTTGGGCTGGAAAGGGATATGGTGGCCTAATGGCCTTTTTCTCTGCTGCTAAGTTCCCCATGTATCCCATGTTGCTCAGGAATGAGGTGCATTGAGTGAGCAGGAGGGCAAGGCCATGTGACCTTCCCTTTGGCCAGGCCAGAAGGAGCCATTGTCCTAGTGGAGGTGGTGCTGGCCCTTTAACACCTGTCAATCAAACCTCGTGCTTACATAACGACCGGAAATGACGCACAGGCCAGCTCTTTCTGCAAAAACAAACCTGCAATAAGTCACATGAACATCTTTATGTTCCCTTCTCTTTCTCTCCCCCTCTCTCTCTCCGCTGCAGCTCCACCTGCAGCATGCAACAGCTTGAAAAGTAAAGCATTTTTGTCAATGCATAAAGCGAAAGGGATGTCAAGACCCGCCCTCCCCCCGTACCCCGGGCTCGTTTTTCCTTCCCAAAAGGGGGCGAACTATTTTGTTCGGATGAGCACGGCCGGAGTGCACCATGTAAACAAACCTGGCGGAGGGATACCCAGCAAGCAGGCCGGCGGAGGGAGAGGGGATAATAAAACCGTTAGGGATCCTTTGGGGGGGGGGGGGAGGGTGGAGAGAGAGAGAGGAGAAAGGTCTTTCTCAAACAGCCTCCCTACCCAAACCCGGGGGAACGAGTAGCGTGCCTTCGCATTTCCCCAATCGGTGACAGAAGGCCGAGGGGCAAGTGGCGGCCAAGCGTCCAACCAGGGGAGGGAAGGGGTGCACTCTTTAGCGGAGGCGGAGGGAGACGGTGAGGCTGTGCCGCGGCACTATATAAAGCGCGCTGCGGCGGCTGCTCCCGTCAGTCGGGTCGTCGTCTTGTGTGTGTGTCTTTGGGGGGTGGGGTCAAAAAAAGGGGGGGGGGTCATGTTAAAGGATAACCAACGCTACTACCATGACAAAAGAAACAATAAAAATACCGTATAAATCTCCGTAGCAACAGCAACAACAACAACAGGGGGAGGGGGAAAAAAAAAATACCACTCCACTCTTGTGCGAGACTCGAATTTCACCCGCATTTACATATATATCCCACCTATTTAATGCTAAGTATGCGTAGGAATCAGGCTCCAGTGGAGTGGGATTATGGTGGGAGAGCTGCTGCTGCTTGTTCTTCATCATCATCATCATCTTCAGAGCTGCTGGCGGTCACTGGGTTTTGCGGTGCGAATTGTTCTCTGAGGGAGGAAGAAACACTGCCAGCGACAGCTCCGTCCTCTGCCTCTTCAGTCACCACTTTCCTCGCCTCCTCCTCCTCTTAGCCCCCCTTCTCCACACTTGCTGGTCATGGAGGTAGTGGGGGATTTCGAGTACAACAGGAAAGACCTCATAGGACACGGAGCCTTTGCTGTGGTCTTTAAAGGCCGCCACAGGAAGGTAAAATGAGCCGGGGGATGGGAGGAACGGGTTATCTTGATGTTTGAACGTTTGCGAGCAGATCTCTCTTTGCCTTTTTTTTGTTTTAAGTGACTCAAGTTGCCACCAGTGCTGTAAACATTTTCGGATGGTCACATGTACCTTGTGTGCAAACTTGTGGGTCCTTTTGCGAATGTTTCTCAGACAGTTTTCCTAGACTAGCTTATAGTAAATTATAATAAATGCAGCTTTAATGTACAGTGCTAAATTATAATAAATGCAGCTTTAATGTACAGTGCTAAATTATAATAAATGCAGCTTTAATGTACAGTACTAAATTATAATAAATGCAACTTTAATGTATAGTGCTAAATTATAATAAATGCAGCTTTAATGTATAGTGCTAGATTATAATAAATGCAGAATGTACAGTACTAGGTTATAATACAGCTTTAATGTACAGTGCTTAATGTAGCTTTAATGTATAGTGCTAAATTATAATAAGTGCAGCTTTAATGTACAGTACTATGTTATAATACAGCTTTAATGTACAGTGCTTAATGTAGCTTTAATGTATAGTGCTAAATTATAATAAGTGCAGCTTTAATGTACAGTACTATGTTATAATACAGCTTTAATGTACAGTGCTTAATGTAGCTTTAATGTATAGTGCTAACTTATAATAAATGCAGCTTTAATGTATAGTGCTAGATTATAATAAGTGCAGAATGTACAGTACTATGTTATAATACAGCTTTAATGTACAGTGCTTAAAGTAGCTTTAATGTATAGTGCTAACTTATAATAAATGCAGCTTTAATGTATAGTGCTAACTTATAATAAATGCAGCTTTAATGTATAGTACTAAATTATAATAAATGCAGCTTTAATGTATAGTGCTAAATTATAATAAATGCAGCTTTAATGTACAGTAGTAGGTTATAATGAAGGCAGCTTTAACATACAGTACCAGGCTATAATACAGCTTTAATGCACAGTGCTGAATTATAATAAATGCAACTTTAATATGCATGTATGTTAGTCACTCATGATTGCTGCAAGTGATCCCACACTTTGCTGTGCCAGATGGTTGCTGTTGGCTGTATTTTTCACAGGCATGATCCTGTGTTTTGGAGTTTTCCTTTACCTGTATCTACTTGAGTGGTGCAATGTGTCAAAGGCTCAATAGATGACAATTTATTAATGTGGGCCGGGCAGTTCGCTTTTCATCCCCCTCTTAAAATCCAGGCGAAAGTTTCCTTTTGGTGTGTGACAATACATATTTTCTCTTCTGGATTGTCTCAAGTTATGTTAAAATTGAAGAGTATTTCATGGTTAAATGACATTGGCGGTTGTAGGTCAGTTGGATTTAAGCTGGACATAGTGTATCTTTCCAGAATGTGGAAATCATGTGGCTGTTCTTTGTCACTGTGAGAGATGATTTCAGTGCTCATCCAGTGAACTTGATCATTACTTCCTGGCTGCCTTACCATTTCTAAATACAGGAATCAGCGTTAGCATCTTGGCATGTGTTTGGACATGTAACAGGAACTCTGAATGTCCCCGCCCTGCAGAGGTCTGCATTTACTTTGTTGTCCTCTTTGAATACTGTCAGGGAGGTGCAAACTTAAGTGACTAGCCTCAGCTGCAGCAACATTAGGGTTGCATTGATAAGCCTCAATGATCCTGGGGGTGGGGAGGCGGAATTAGAGTTCTCATATCTGTTAGTTAAGCAGCTACCCTTGCTGTAATGTATGTTTGTGGATGTTGCCTAAGGGAGCATTGAGTAAAGTTACACTATCCCCACTGATGCTCGCTATTATGGATCACACATAGGCATGAGAGAGGTACAGGAGGGTGCCAGGCATTTATGAAAATCTACTCCAACAAGGCTGACAGAAACCAAAATTCTGCTTAGCTCCAAAGCAGAAATAGATCTAGTGACATTCAGTAGTTCATGCTGAACTTTGCTAATTTGTTGACTTCCTACCATTGATTAGCCTGGGGGAGGATACTAAATAAAAATGACCAGTGAGTATGATTTTTAAAATTATTTTTACCTCTTTATATTTGTGACCCTGTTTCTCCTGAGGGTAGCCACTTGTGCTGGGATGTGGATTGCACTGGTAGCCTCTGGCACCTCACCAAATAATCATTCTTACATAGCCCTTTACTGTGGGTAGTGACAGGACACTAATCCTGGAGAGCAGTCACAATCAAGCCCAGTTGGGGATATGGGAATCTTATACAGGACAATGATCAGGAATTTTCTATTTTTTTATTGTCACTATATCTCCTCCTTCCCTAAGAAATCTGATGAATTATTGCATTCCCAGTGCTGCTCTATTTTATCTATCTAGGACAGATCATTGTCTCATCCTGGGGCCTCCATGGCCCATGTAGCTACTAAATTGTGGGTTTATCCAATCAAGTCATTGGAGATCCCATTTTTCCAATTTTTGAATTGTTCCCGCACTAATATCCATTTCTCAACAAAGGACCAGTAGGCAGCGGTTCACTAATGCTGCTGTCAACCTGTTAAGCATCTCAGAATAGAGCAGGATGTCACAACTTTGTTTGGCCAGGACTAGATTCAGGGAATTGCAGGTTCTGTACTTTCTGCCCCTAATGTAATTGGTGTACAATTGTAATGTGTCACTTAGCCATGTCCAGATTCATTTTAATTTTAAAGGGAGACTCAATTAAAAGTTTTTAACAGAGTAAAGTTTATAGAATTTAGGGAAAATTGATATTATTTTGACAAGGTCCTTAAAGATGTAAGGAATGACCCTGTGAGTAGGTGCACCATGGACCTTTAAATAATGGGATATGCACTTAGAATCTGTCACATCGTGGTAGAAAGATGCCAAATAGAACCAGTTGTCTCTTATCATACCTCCAGGATATTGAAAATACATTATATTTATGGGGTTCAGCCAATATATGCACAGCAAAAAACAAATAGCAAGTTAGATGATTGAACATTTAATATTGTTTTGCTTGGATATTGGTAGATTTCTTCTGATTGATTGATGTTTCAGGGTTCTTTTGCGTCCACCTGAATCATCAGATCAGATGGACAGAGCCTTAATTTAGGATGCTATCCAAAGTGCAATATCTCTGACAATGCAGCATTCCCTCAATACTGCACTCAAATGTCAGCTTGGCTTGAGTATGTATCTGATTCCTGGAGTGAAGCTTGATCCCACAACCTTTTTACTCAGAGGAAAGTCTGCTTGCCAGCTGGGCCAAGCTGATGTTTGAGAGGCATTTGCAGACTGGCGCCATATGATTCCAAGTACATGTTTTAGAAGATTGTCCACCCATTGGAAGGGCAATAAAGGGATTCACTTCCTTGCAAATCAAAGTGAGGTTTCCCGTTCATCAAACGGCTTTCATTCTCGTATTGTCACCCAGCCTGTTAATCAGGGTAGGAATAGTTGAAGTCCTGGTTTGAGGCTGAATTTCTGCTGCTGTGGTCCTTGATTTTTGCTCCTTTGTTTTAGAAACTGCACAGAAAAGACATCTTATAAAATATGGCAAGAACTGTTGTAATTCTTTCTTCATGGGCCCTGTCCCAGAGGAGAACACCTGACACAGAAGCAATTGATTTTGGTTTAGCCATAGTTGGTTTATTGAAAGGTTCTGGTTATTTTGGATCAATAGTCAACAGTGCTGATTCTCACCATGATGTCCTTGATGCTTGTGTAACCACTAGCACACCGTTTAGTTTTCCTGGAAATGGCTTTTCGTTCCAACAATGTTGTTCTAGAACTGAAAGCACTCAAAAGGGTAATTGGACTCGAGAGCAATGTAAAAGATCTGGTGGGATTCAGATTTCAAATAGCATGGATAGATTTGCTTATTTATCATTTGTCAGCATTAAAGTTCAGTTACAAGATCAATTTGGTGTGGGCAAAGGGAATGGTATTGAAGTCTTCTGATATTGTCACTGCAGTATAACTTAATTTTCCTCCCATTGTGTGCATGCATAATTACTTTTCCAAAGTAAACTTGTCTAAAAGTTGCTATTTTCTAAGGGAATAATTTCAATAACATGTTAACTGTCTTTCAGTGCACCTCACTCTAGAGCCCAGGAATGCTGTAGTCTGTCTAGGAAATTGAGCTGCATCAATATACCAACTTATTGATAATTGACTTATTAATAAACAGTCTCTGTTAGGAAGTACTGAAGTCACTGAATCCAACATTTTTGGAGAGGGGGTGGCTCATCAGCTGTGTAACTGGGGCAGATGAGGCAGAATTTGGAACAGGACTCATTGTGCTAGAAGTGAAGGTCAGTGCTTAAAAATATTCAGCTTCCTTTGTCCTGATGACAGTGGGCAGCCATTTTTGCCATGAGTTCTGTATGCTGTCACTGAATTTGCTGAAATCAGTGGTTTAAGAAGAAGCAGACAGAGCTTGGAGAGGGTGCCACTTGAAGGTCAGTCTGGCATTAGTGTACTCTGCTGTGTAATGTTCAATATTTACCATCCATGGCTGGCTGATTCCCAATACTGATTTAACACAAGCTTTGTTGTGGTAAATAATGGTAAACTATTTCACAGCATTGTTGAAACTTAATATATTATACTAGTTTAAATTACAGTAAACTAGTAAAACTGCTTTTACATAGGTCAACAGATTAATCATTACAAATGAGATTTTGGATAAGCATAACATACTGAATGATACCATCTCCATTTGTAGTACAATTCAAGTGCTGTGAGACAGCACGATGAATTAATAACATTGAAAAAAGTCAGGGAAAAATAAAAGCCATTTAGCCTATTGAAGTTCTAGTAACCAAATTTCAATCTGGGTTTTGGCTGCTTTTTAAAAAGTCTCTTTCTTGTCTCTGGTATCCAGCAAAGAAAATGTCTGGCCTAATTTTCTGATTAGCCAAAATGTATATACTGTACCACATTGTTAAGGTACTTCGTCTTCTAATCAACCACATAGTGAGTTGACCATATCCACGTCTTAGGGATAGCACTTCCCCACCAAAGAGAAGAAATCAAAGATGGCTCAACTGAGCCTGTTGTGCACATCTCCCCAATGCCTGACAGAGTGAGAAATTCACACAAAGAATGGAACACAAAAGGGCAGAGAGGAAGACAAAAGAAGATGATGCAATTAAGTGGAGGCATTTTTTAAAGTTGCTTCTTTGTTTGAGCAATGCCATGGTAGGTTAATGAGCATGTAAAGTCCCATTGCAGAAAATCAGAACAATCTTAAGTCACAGTATTCCATGACATCAAGTTATAATTTGTTCATTTTCTTTTAATGCGAGCATTGATTGTATATTCCAGGGAATAAAATAATTATCACCATATAAGACGCATCACTTTGCAGCATCTTTAGTTCTTTCTCAAATTGCTGTGATCCTGCAGGCCTGGAAAATCCACGTGTTTTGTTTCTAGCCTGTTGCTTTCTTTTTAAAGCTCTGTCACTTTTTTCCATTATGTATTCCAGTTCATGTTGGTTGGACTCAGGCTGTGTGCATGGATAGGATGGACAATAATATTACTCGTTCCATTTCTGACCATATGATCGTTTTAAAAATTCTCCTCCGCCCTGAGCTGTGTTTGAGTTTTGCCAGCCCGCATTTTGATGCCAACTCTTGCCACCCTTTCCAATGCTGCCAACACTAAAGATGTTCCCTAACTGAGCTCTGCTTCTGTGAGATGAAACTGGCCCTGTCAGTTGGGCACAGTATTTATTCAATAGCCTTGTTAAAAGCTGGAGGAAACTACACAATTAAGACAATTTAAATGTAGGCAGGATTCTAATATCAACCCCTCCGGGTTGGAAGTTTCACATTCTAAACCCTATTGGTGAGTCAAAATGTGCACCATAGACTGTCTAAAAGTATGCATAGCAAATACCTGATTTCATCAGACGGAAGGTTGGGAGACAAGAGAGAAATTATAGGACAGATTCTAGGAATACCTCCCACAAGGGAAGGAGTAAGCCCGGAATATCCTCTTAACAGCTGTTTGCTATTAGTCGAAAAATTTTAGGAAGCAGGCTGGCTGAGTGTTTACCTGTCTAAGTTTGTGTCTGTGACTTGTTACAGGTAAACTACTTTTTCTGATTCATTCAATTATGCTTGCACTCATTTCTAAATGTTAAATCTTTAAATTTTTTTGAAACTTTTTGGCAACTTTCAGCTTTATGACCTGTAGCTAGCATTCCATTGGTTTTACGTTACATTTTAATTTTCTTCCTTTTTATGCAATCTTAAGTTTCTAATTCTAGCAAAATATTGTCTGACATTCTACAAACTGCACTTTGACATTTATTTTTTTCTTGACGGTTCTTTTTCAACTGTCTTTTCCTCTAGGCATTTACTGAAGTGTTTCTATAGTTGTTAGTTTAGCATTTGCACCACATGGCCATTACTCATGTATGAACTGTGGCAGTGAGTGTCACTAAGCCTTTTGGTTGTGGAGGTCACCAAATTCGATCATGTGCACTTGCAAGGTTTGACGGATAAGGAGCATGAAATCTGGGCACTGAGGTGAGTTGTGGCGCCAGTGCCATCATAGTGGCTGTGATCAGCTGACTCTCTGCAGCCAGAGTATCAAATCTGCAACTTTTTGAGCCTGAATAGTCTCAATTACCGAGTAAAGAAAGAATTTTCAGTGGAGTCTACTTATATTTCTAATTAGAATCTGCTTGTCTTCTCTCCTGTACTTTCGAACATTGGTGTCCTGAATTATGTGCATTAGTTCTTTATCAAAATTACTCAATAAAAAATAGACTGTGTAAAAGCTATATTTAAAATCAATCACTAGAGCACTTTGTCAGTTTGGCCCATTTAGTTACACTTTTGCCTCGAGTGAGAAGATTTGAGGGTTCCCGCAGGACCTGAATACTTAGTTCTAGATTCCCCCATAAGGGGAAACACCCTCTCAGCATCCATTAATCTATATTAACACATCGCAGGATTAATCATGTGTTGCATCATAGGTGGACACTATCTTTTCAATTAAGACTTTAAACCAAAGTCCTGTCTATTTGGTTGCTCAGATAGATGTAAAGGATGCTAGGATGCTTTTTGAACAAGAGCAAGTTCTTTTCCAAGTGTCCTGGCCAACAGTTAACTTAATTAATATCAGCAAAGGACCATCAACTGATTCTTCCTCCTTTTTGTGGTCTTTGGGAGTTGGTATGTAAATCAGCTCCACCTTTGACCTGCACTCCACTGGTTGTGAGGAGCTTTAAGGTATACTCTAGAATGTAAGCAAGGATGTGTCCTTTAAATGCATGTTCGCTCTTTGTTGGTGCTCCTGGGTTTGTCAATGTGACTTGCAACACTTAAATGTAGATAAAAATTTAAAAAAAGAACAGGTGCTAGAAAGAAAGAAAATATTTATATAGCCACCTTTCAAAACCTCAGGATTTCCCAAAATGCTTTTGAAGTGCAGTCATTGTTGCAAAGTAGGAAACACATCGCAAATCTGACAGAATCTTAGGAGCAAATAGATGAACTTAAATAATGTGGGTGTAGACCCTTCATCAGAACTATTTTGAGGTAGGAGCCACACCAGAAGAATTCATTCACCTGTTGACTCCACAGATGCTGCCTGACTTGCCATGTGTTTCCAACATTTTCTATTTTTAAGAATATAAGAAATAGGAACATTCGGCCCCTCGAGCCTGCTCTGCTGTGCAATAGATCATTGCTGATCTGATTGTGGCCTTACTCTGTGTTTTTGCCTGCTCCTCAGAATCCTTGACTCACTTGTCAATCAAAAATCTGTCAACTTAGCTTTACTATATTAAATGGTCCAGCCTCAACTGCTCGCTGAGGAAGAGAATTCCAAAGAATAATGACTGTCTGTGAGAAGCAATTCCCCCCCCATCTCCATCTTAAATGGGAGGCCCCATAGTTCTAGATTCCCCCACAAGGGGAAACATTATCTCAGCATTCACCCTGTCAAGTCCCCTCAGAACCTTATATGTTTCAACAAGATCACCTCTTATTCTTCTAAATTCCAGTGAGTATATCCCCAACCTGCTCAACCTTTCTTCATACCAGGAATCACCTTAGTGAACCTTCTCTGAACTGCTTCCAATGCAAGTATGCCCCTCCTTAAGTAAGGTGACCAAAACTGTACACAGTACTCTAGGTGTGGTCTCAACACTGTCCTGTACAGTTATAGCAAGACTATTCTACTTTTGTACTCCATCCCCCTTGCAATAAAGGCCAGCATTTAGTTTGCCTGCCAAATTACTTGCTGCACCAGCATGCTGATATCTAAATCCCTTTGTACTGCAGCATCCTGCAGTCCTTCTTCATTTAAATAATATTCTACTTAACTTTGCTTCAGGGTTTTGAATTATTATACATCCAACTGTTAAGTTTGTGGTTGGAACCTAATTGGTTAAGTTATGTTTCTATTGTGTATAAATTTGAAAGGCTAGTGCAAAAAGTTGAATTTTTATTTCTGCTTCAGAATAATAGAGATTCGAGTTTATAAAACTCTCAATGTAATTTTACCTTTTCCTAGATTAAATGCAGTGTAATTGCCTGCAGGTTATGGTCTTCAAAGCATTGCCTGCTGTATCAGAATGACGTTTTCATATCTTCATTTCTAGTCACTAATTGTATTGTTGAGTGACTACTGAGGTGTATAAAAGTTTTCATGTTAATCCATGCAAACTGTCATAGGAAAAGTACCTTATCAGGGTTTCAAACATGGCTTTCAGGAAAGAAAGAACAACGCTAGCCAATTTCCATCAAATTGAATTGAACTCATTCATGGAATTTGGGTTATACAACATACTAACCTCCAGGCACATACAGTAATGAAAATGGCTGTTGGTTGCAAGATTCTTACTTTGGGAAGCTCAGTCAGTTATTTGAAAGAGTAACTAAACTTCCCTATGGCTCTAAATCACATTCAGTCCAACACTAATGGGAAAACTCAGAAGATTACAGTGTGAGAATGGAAGTATTACATTGATGTAATAAGCAATTTTGAGGTTTCATTCGAAATATTTTAGGGACAGAGTAAAAAGAAGTTTGTGCCTTTATTAGACATCAGTCTTGCGTGATAGACAGCTTTGTTCTTGCTATCTGATTTTAAACTGCTTGTGGTTTGGTGTGCTCTGCTTTCCTCTGAAACATGGAATGGAGTTGTATAGATTTATCTGAAAAAGAAAAAAGAAAGACTCGCATTTATTTATATTGCACTTCTTATGACCACCAGACATCTCAAAGTGCTTTACAGCCAATAAAGTACTTTTTTAAAATGTAGTCACTATTCGAATGTAGGAAACCAGACAGCTAATTTAAACTCCCACTAACAGTAACGTGATAATGAGCAGATAATCTATTTTTATGATGCTAATTGAGGAATACATATTGGCCAGGATACTGGGAATAACTTCCTGACTCTTCTTCGATCTAGTGTTGTGGGATCTTTTCCATCTGTTCGAGCAGGCATATGGGGCCTCGGTTTAAACATCTAATCGGCAAGACGGCACCTCCGGCAGTGCAATGCTCCCTCAGTGCTGCAGTGGAGTGTCAGCCTTGATTTTTGGTAATCTGATAAATTGAGGGTTTTTTTTTGAGGAAACCGTGTCCCAGTATACACTTATTATGAGCATGAATCAACTAACTTGATGAGAATGGCTGTGTACATACCTGTATAGTCTGATATTGAGTGCAGATTGTGACTTAGTTTGAGACACTCTGCCAGGTTCATTTGTTTATTTGAGCCGCATAGTTCTTTCTGGCTTCAGACTACTTATTTCAGATGGCATTGCTGGAAGCAGGACAGATCATTTAGTTGCCTTGTAGCGGGCTTTCTGTTCCAAATTCACAACAACATGAACTATAGGTGTGATAACTGTAGTACAGCAAATGCATAACTCTATTGAACCATGGGGGTGCTTGGAGCTGATGCTGGAGCTACAAATTTTAACTATCAATTACATTTCTTTCCCTGGCCACTGTTGGAAGCTGAACTAGACTGCTTGCAACCTTGGCACCTTAATTGGCCGAGATAAGCTTGCAATGCACATCACTCCATCATCAATGGTACCTATTTCCATCTCAGTGTAATACCCCTGCCTCCAACTCTGCCTCAGCTCATCTACAGTTGGACCCATAAGACAATATGACGTAGGAGCAGAAGTAGGCTATTTGGCCCATCGAGCCTGCTCCGCCGTTCAATGAGATCATGGTTGATCTGACAATCCTCAACTCCACTTTCTTGTCTTTTCCCCATAACCCTTGATTCCCTTACTCTATCTCTGCCTTGACTATATTTAATGACCCAGCTTCTACAGCCCTCTGCAGTAAAGAATTCCACAGATTCACTAGCCTTTGAGAGAAGAAATTCCTCCTCATCTTTGTTTTAAATGGGTGACCCCTGACTCTGAGATTATGCCCTCTAGTCCTAGACTTTCCCACAAGGGGAAACAACCTCTTAGCATCTTACCTGTCAAGCCCCCTAAGAATCTTATATGTTTCAATAAGATCACCTCACATTCTTCTAAACTCCAATGAATACAGGCCCAATCTACTCAGCCTTATAAGAAAATCCCTCCACACCCGGAATCAACCTAGTGAACCTTTTCTGGACTGCCTCCAATGCCAGTATATCTTTCCTTAGATAAGGGGACCAAAACTGTTCACAGTATTCTAGATGTGGTCTAACTAGAGACCCCTCATCTGTGCCTTTTTTAACTCAACCCTTCTAGTCTAATGTCCTCCTGGCCAGCCTTCCATTTTCCATCCTCCTCAAACTTGAACTTGTCCAAAACTTGGTCTAGCTTACACCAAGTCCTGTACACTGATCGTCCTATACTCACTGGCCTATATCAGTTCCTGGTCCACAACACCCCTATTTTTAAAATTCTCAATCTTATTTTCAAATCCCTCCATTGTGCTGCCACCCCTGATCTCTGTAGCCTCCTCCAGTCTCACAACCCTCCAATATATGTGAATATCTACAATTCTGGCCTCTTGCACATCCCTAATTTTAATCACTGCAAATTTGGTGGCTGTGCCTTCAACCGCCTTGGCCCTAGTTTCTGAATTTCCTCCCTAAACCTCTCATTCACTCAAGCTCTCTCTTCTTTAATACACTGCTTAAAGTCTACCTCTGCCTTGTCCTGCTAGCTCCTTATGTGGCTTGGTGTCAAATTTTAATAAATGCAAAATACTGCTGATACTGGAATTATGAAATAAAAACAAAGTGCTGGAAAAATTCAGGTCTGGCAGCACCTGTGAAGAGAGAAAGAGTTAACGTTTTGAGTCTGATATGACTTCTTCAGAACAAAAATAAAAATACCTGGAAAAACTCAGCAGGTCTGACAGCATCTGCAGAGAGGAATACAGTTAACGTTTCGAGTCCGTATGACTCTTCAACAGAACTAAGGAAAAATAGCAAAGAGGTGAAATATAAGCTAGTTTAAGGGGGAGTGGGACAAGTAGAGCTGGAAAGAGGGCCAGTGATAGGTGGAGATCGCCAAACGATGTCATAGACAAAAGGACAAAGAGGTGTTGAAGGTGGTGATATTATCAAAAGAATGTGATAATAGGTGACATTAAGGGTAGAAAGCAGGACGAGCAAGGTACAGATAGCTCTAGTGGGGGTGGGGTGGGGGGAAGGGATCGAAATAGGCTAAAAGGTAGAGATAAAACACTGGATGGAAATAGGTGGGAAAAGAAAAATCTATATAAATTATTGGAAAAAAGGGGGTGGGGATGGAGGAGAGAGTTCATGATCTAAAATTGTTGAGCTCAATATTCAGTCCGGAAGGCTGTAAAGTGCCAAGTCGGAAGATGAGGTGCTATTCCTCCAGTTTGCGTTGAGCTTCACTGGAACATTGCAGCAGGCCAAGGATGGACATATGGGCATGAGAGCAGGGTGGAGTGTTGAAATGGCAAGCGACAGGGAGGTCTGGGTCATGCTTGCGGACAGACTGAAGGTGTTCCGCAAAGCGGTCACCCAGTCTGCGTTTAGTCTCTCCAATGTAGAGGAAACCGCATTGGGAGCAGTGAATGCAGTAGATTAAATTGAGGGATGTGCAAGTGAAATGCTGCTTCACTTGAAATAAGTGGGCCCTTGGACGGTGAGGCGAGGGGAAGTAAAGGGGCAGGTGTTGCACCTTCTGCGGTTGCATGGGAGGGGGTTGAGGTGTAGGGGGTGATGGAGGAGTTGACCAAGGTGTCCCGGAGGGAATGCCGCCGGGGGGTGAAGGGAAGATGTGTTTGGTGGTGGCATCATGCTGGAGTTGGCGGAAATGGCGAAGGATGATCCTTTGAATGCGGAGGCTGGTGGGGTGATAAGCGAGGACAAGGGGGGCCCTATCATGGTTCCGGGAGGTAGAGGAAGGTGTGAGGGCGAATGCGAGGGAGATGGGCCGGACACGGTTGAGGGCCCTGTCAACCACCGTGGGTGGAAAACCTCGGTTAAGGAAGAAGGAAGACATGTCAGAGGAACTTTTTTTGAAAGTGGCATCATCAGAACAGATGTGACGGAGGCGAAGGAACTGAGAGAATGGGATGGAGTCCTTACAGGAAGCGGGGTGTGAGGAGCTGTAGTCAAGGTAGCTGTGGGAGTCGGTAGGCTCATAATGAATATTGGTGGACAGTCTAACACCAGAAATTATGAGAGAGAGAGGTCAAGGAAGGGAAGGGAAGTGTCAGAGATGGACCATGTGAAAATGATGGAGGGGTGGAAATTGGAAGCAAAATTAATAAATTTTTCCAAGTCCAGACGAGAGCATGAAGCAGCACCAACGCAATCATCGATGTATCAGAGAAAGAGTTGTGGGAGGGGGCCGGAGTGGGACTGGAACAAGGAATGTTCCACATACCCCATAAAGAGACAGGCATAACTGGGGCCCATGCGGGTACCCATAGCCACACCTTTTATTTGGAGGAAGTGAGAGGAGTTTAAGGAGAAATTGTTCAGTGAGAGAACAAGTTCAGCCAGATGGAGGAGAGTAGTGGTGGATGGGGATTGTTCGGGCCTCTGTTCGAGGGAAAAGCTGAGAGCCCTCAGACCATCCCAGTGGGGGGTGGTGGTGTAGAAGGATTGGGCGTCCGTGGTGAAGAGGAGGTGGTTGGGGCCAAGGAACTGGAAATTGTTGATATGTTGTAGGATGTAAGAGGAATCACGGATGTAAGTGGGAAGGGACTGGACAAGGGGAGAGAGAATGGAGTCAAGATAGCAAGAAATGAGTTCCGTGGGGCAGGAACAGGCTGACACGATCGGTCTGCCGGGACAGTCCTGTTTGTGGATTTTGGGTAGGAGGTAGAAGCGGGCCGTCCGAGGTTGGGAGACTATGAGGTTGGAAGCTGTGGAAGGAAGATCTCCAGAGGAGATGAGGTCAGTAACAGTCCTGGAAACAATGGCTTGATGCTCAGTGATGGGGTCATGGTCCAGGGGGAGGTAGGAGGAAGTGTCTACGAGTTGACGCTCGGCATCTGCGAGGTAGAGGTCAGTGCGCCAGACAGCAACAGCACCACCCTTGTCAGCAGGTTTGATGACAATGTCAGGGGTGGACCTAAGAGAACAGAGTGCAGCAAGTTCAGAGAGAGACAGGTTAGAGTGGGTGAGGAGCAGAGAAATTGAGATGACTAATGTCACACCGACAGTTCTCAGTTCTTCAGAAGTTGGTGTCAAATTTTGTTTGATAACACACCTGTGAAATGCTTTGGGATGTCTTACTATGTTAAAGAGCTACATGAATGCAAAATTATGTTATCGCAAATGTGAAAAATACACTACTGATTCTCCTTATGTTCATTAGTGTATTCTCAGAAAGAGGAAAAAAAAACTATATCTGAGTTCATAATTAATACTTGTCCACTTAAAAACTATTAGCTAAGTAAAAGCCTAGTGATGTCCAGTGAGACAGCACTATTAGATCAGTGAATTAGTTTCACTGGAAACCTACAGCCATAGTGCTGTAAACTCGGTATAGTTATTAATTAAAGAAAGCAGCTTAAACCGGTTTTTCTGTAACTGGGGTCAGCTAACTGTTTAGTTTCAGCAGGATATATAAACAGCTACTTGAGTGCATTTTGACATTGATTGTTAGCAGTTTGGGTGAGTAAGGGAGCGTTAATCTCTTTGTAAAAGTCTAACTTTTGTTTGTATTTAGCATTTAACTGAAATTTACTGTCTAAATTTCCCAGCCTTAAGGAGGGTTTTCAAGACTCCACTCAGGAGGGGCTGAAGTTAGCTAATTAAGGAAAGCAGCTTAAACCAGTTTTTCTGTAACTGGGGTCAGCTAACTTCTTAGTTTCAGCAGGATATATAAACAGACATTTCAGTGTGACTTAGCAATTTTAGGAAGGACAGGAAGCTAGGAAAAAGTGGAGGGGTGACTCTGTTAATTAATGGTGGCATTAGCACATTAGAGAGGGAAGACCTAAGCTCAGGACACCAGGATGTAGAAGTGGTGTGGGTTGAGATGAGAAATGATAAAGGCAAGAAGTCACTTGTGGGAGTGGTTATCAAGCCCCCTAATTGTAACTACATTGTGGGACTGAGTATAAATGTTGGCCTCTGTGGCGCAACGGATAGCGTGTTGGATTTCTAGCTGTTGTTGTATAAGAGATTCAAAGGTTGTAGGTTCGAGTCCCACCAGAGTCGAACCTGAAGATTGCTGTGGGACTGAGTATAAAGGAAGAGGTAATGGGAGCTTGTCAGAAAGGTATGGCGATAATCATGGGGGATTTTAATCTGCATATGGACTGGAAAATTCAGACAGGCAAAGGTAGCCTAGATGAGCTCATACAGTGTTTTCAGGATAGTTTCTTAGAACAGTATGTTCTGGAGCCAACCAGAGAGCAGGATACACTAGACCCGATATTGGGCAACAAGATAGAATTAATTGATAACCACATGGTGAAGGCACCCCTGGTTAGCAACAATCATAAAATGATTGAATTTTACAGTCAGTTTGAGGGAGGGAAGAGTGGCTCCAAGACTAGTATTTTAAACTTAAATAAGGGCAATTATGTGGAAATGAAAGCAGAGCTACCGAAACTGAACTGGCAAATGAGGTTAAGATATATGTCAATAGTGATGTAGTGGCAGATATTTAAGGATATATTTCAGAATCCATGGAATAGGTACATTCCAATGCGAAAGAAAAATTCCAAGGGGTGGACCTACCATCCATGGTTAACTAAGAAAGTTAAAGACAGTATCAAACTTAAAGAAAAAGCATATAATTCCGCAAAGATGGGTGGCAGGTCAGGAGATAGGATAGAATATAAGGGACAGCAAAGAAGGACAAAAACATTAATAAGGAGGGAAAAATAAGAGTACAAGAAAAAGCTAGTTAAAAATATTAAGATCGATGATAAGAGTTTCTGTAGATAATTAAATAAGAAAAGAGTTAATAAAGTGAGCGCTGGTCCTATGGAAAGTGAGTCTGGGGAATTAATAATGGAAAATAAAGAGATGGCAGGTGAATTGAACAGGTATTTTGCATCGGTCTTCTCTATAGAGGATACAGGTAATACCCCAGAAATAGCTTTAAATCAGGAATTGGAAGGGAGGGAGGAACTCAGGAAAATTACAGTCACCAGTTAAGTGGTACTTAGCAAATTGTTGGAGCTGCAGGCTTACAAATCCCCAGGTCCTGATGGGCTTCATCCTAGGGTCTTAAAAGAAGTGGCTAGTGAGATAGTTGATGCGTTGGTCTTAATTTTCCAAAATTCCCTAGATTTGGGGAAAATGTCATTCGATTGGAAAATAGCAAATGTAACTCCTTTATTCAAAAAGAGACTTAAAGCAGGAAACTACAGGCCAGTTAGCTTAATGTCTATCATAGAAAATATGTTGAAGGTTTTATTAAAGATGTTATGGCAGGGCACTTAGAAAAACTCGAGGCAATCAGGCAGAGTCAACATGGTTTTGTGAAAGGGAAATCATGTTTAACCAAATTATTGGAGTTCTTTATCCACTTGCTGTGGACAAAGGTGGATGTACTGTACTTAGATTTCCAGAAGGCATTCGATAAGGTGCCACATCAAAGGTTATTGTGGAAAATAAAAGCTCATGGTGTAGGGGGTAACATATTGGCATGGATAGAAAATTGGCTAGCTAACAGGAAACAGCAAGTAGCTGTAAATGGGTCTTTTTCTGGTTGGCGGGTTGTAACGAGTGGTGTGCCATAGGAATCATCAATGCTAGGGCCTCAACTTTTTATAATTTTTATAAGTGACTTGGATGAAGGAACAGAAGGTATTGTAGCTAAATTTGCTGATTATACAAAGATAGGTAGGAAAGTAAGTTGTGAAAAGGACATGAGGTTACAGGGGAGTTAGGTTAAGTGAGTGGGCAAAGACCTGGTAAATGGAGTATAATGTGTTAGGAATTAGATGTAGTTTTAAGTAAGTTATATTTGTATTTGTGGGTGTTAGGAACAAGATATAGCTTTAGGTTTAATTTATTTATTTTTATTTGTGTTAAGAAAGGCGAAACCTGGACTTGGTTTGATTTTAGAGTTTTTTTGAGAGGCCCTGTTTGTATACATGCATTTTTAATGTGATTTTATGGCTTTTGAAGTGAAGAGATGGGTTACCAAGGGGTTAATAGTTAAAGGAAGTTAAAACAAATACAATAAGTAAGAAAAAAACTGTGCTGTTGTCTAGCAACAGGGAATCGGAGAGAGCCCCATAGAGACAGGGAGAGACAGGTAGATTTTAGTTCAGTTGGTATGTGTATACCACAGAGTGAAGACAGTAAAGGTCTAAGACTCTTTCTAGCTGGAAATGATGCTAGACTGCTGAGGATATGAGTTTAAGGAACTTGTATGTATTGCTGTAAAGTAATAGTGAATTTAGAGTGAGTTTTCTGGAAATGTCAAGGGCAGTACCAATTGTGGAAGGACTTCTAGTGAATGGTCTGAAGTCTACTGGAAAAGAAACTGCTTCGCAACTGAACCAGCTCTAGCCTTGGTGTGTAAGTAGTGGTACCTCTTCACTGGAGTGTTGAGTCTGTAAGGGTATTGCTGAGATAAAAGGGATAATGTGAATTTGAAACATTTTTTGCTTTGGGTCTTTATTGAAATCTTTCCAACCTTTTTGTTGTCTAGTGTAATAAAGTTAATGTTTCATATTTAATAAATGTTTTACCTTTTTGTTAAAAGTCAACAACAGCTTCCTGTGAATCTGTTTCAGTAAGTACCCTCCACAGTTTAAAAAAAAATAAAATAAATTATGGTCTATCAAGCCAGGTTCAATTCTGGGATCTGACTTGACCAGTAATAACATCAGCTGGGATCATATGTGGAAAAATGTAAAATTGTCCATTTTGGCAGGAAGAATAAAAAAGCATATTATCTCAATGGTGAGAGATTGCAGAGTTTTGAGGCGCAGAAGGACCTGGTGTCCTAGTGCATGAATTACAAAAGGCTTGTATGCAGGTACAGCAAGTAATTAGGAAAGCTAATAGAATGTTATCATTTATTGTGAAGGGAATTGAATATAAAAGTAGAGAGGTTATGCTTCTGTTATACAAGGCATTGGTGAGACCACATCTGGAGTACTGTGTATAGTATTGGTCTCCTTATTTAAAGAAGTTTGTTAGAAGCAGTTCAGAGAAGGTTTACTCAACTAATACCAGGAATGGGCGGGTTGTCTTGTGAAGAAAGGTTGGACAGGCTAGGCTTATATCCTCTGGAGTTTAGAAGAGTAAGAGGTGACTTGATTGAAATATGTAAGATCCTAAGGGGTCTTGACAGGGTGGATGTGGAGAGGATGTTTCCTTTTGTGGGAGAATCTAGAACTAGGGGTCGCAGTTTAAAAATAAGGGGTTGCCATTTAAGACACAGATGAGAAGAATTTTTTTCTCTGAGGGTCATGAATCTTTGGACCTCCCTTCCTCAAAAGGCAATGGAAGCAGAGCCTTTGAATGTTTTCAAGGCAGAGGTAGATAGATTCTTGGTAAACAAGGGAGTGAAGGGTTACTGGGGATAGGCGGGAGGTTACAGTCAAATCAGCCATGATCTTATTGAATCGCGAAGCAGGCTCGAAGGACCAAATGGCTTACTCCTGCCCTTATTTGTGTGTTCATATGCTATAAAACAAAAGTACCTCGCCTAAGCATACACAACATCCAGCAGGTTCATGCTTAGTTTCTTTAATGTGAAGAATTGAGTCTGATATTTTCATTGCCTCACGGTTTTGCGGTCTTAATTATACTATATAAGACTTTGTGTTCCTTGCAAAGGTTAATTGACTTTCATGTCAGGGAAGAGAGATTTATGTGCTTTGTGTATAAGTGCATTTATTACAGCAGTTTGAACAGGTAAACTAGGTGTAATCAGCAAATCTGCGCCTTAACCATAAACTGAAACTGATATTTAATTTGGATATCTTTTAAACTAGTAGTTATATACACGTGAATAACAAAGAACTTTTTGTTAATTTCTTTGCAAAACTAAAATTGGAAGGCATTGAGCAGAGATCAAGAACTTAATTGCAGAAGTGAGAAAAAAATGCTCCAAACCCATCCTACATAACACCCTTCTGTGAGTTGGGTTAATTACCATCTTCTCATGGCTGAGGAATGTGTACAGAAAACTGAAGAATAAGTCTAAATATAAATAATGTGATCATGGGAGGATGAAAGACGGAGAAATTGTGGGCACTAGCAGATTTTTCAGCATTGAAAATAACAACTTTTCTGTAGAAGTGCTACACTGCATAAACTTTCCATGTTAAACTGTGCAACCTGTCAATGTTCATTCTGTGAATTTCTAGCATAAACAAAAAGCTTAATGTATTTTTGTTTTGGCATTTAGGCATTGCAGTGCTCAAAGACCATGTCCTTCGGTTAATGTGTTCAGTGCTTAAATACTGCCAACAGCTCAGGGGTCTGTTTGTTGGCATGTTTTCACATACATCAAATGAGATCTGGTCACACACCATTAGTTATTGCTGTATGGTTGAATCTAAGCTATATGCATCTCGGTGAAGAAAACAAGAAATAGATCAATGTTGCATCTTGGAACACTACTTTTGTCATACTTTTTCTTAGATGCCCTGAAGCTTCAAGTTTAATCTCTCATCTGCATTTGTAAATGACCTTGTTTATCTTTCCTTAGAAACCAGATTGGGAAGTAGCTGTGAAATGCATAAACAAGAAAAATCTGTCAAAATCGCAAATCCTGCTTGGGAAAGAAATCAAGATATTAAAGGTACAGTGTTTGTTTGAATTATTACCAGATAAAATAAAAGATGGGAAATTACCTTGGAATTTAGTTTTCACCACTGAAAATAGCCATTCAAGTAAGTGGTTGTTCCTTGCCCATCCCATTGGAACCAAAGCTGTGTAGCAATAGTGCTGTCACAGTTTATTTCTGACTCAAAAAGTCTCATCAGACTCCCAGATTCTGACACTGGATTCAAATTGGTTAAGTAATGACGGTCTATGTGATATGATGTACTTTCTAACTGTGTCAGTGACATTTAGGGATATAGTTTATTTATATTATTTTGTTGGCCAATTTCATTCTTTGGACATTAATGGCATTCTGAAATTGAGTTAGATTTAATGCCAATATAATCTACACCTGCTGGCAGCACAGCTAAGGTTTTGTTTTCCCCTTTCAGTTCCCCTCTTGGATTGCTTATATGATGCACCCCATTTGAAACATTCTTAGGACAATCCTGTAGATGCTTCTAAAGTAACCTTTGTTGCTTTCCAAAATACTTGCCCAATCACCTGTAGTAAACAAAACATTAACTGCACTGAAAATATGGGTGTTTAATTTGTGCAGTTGCCTACTTGTGTTTTTAACCTTTGCCACTGCCATTAAGTGGGTATTACTTTGTTGCAGTATTGACACCCAAAGTCTTTATTGTAAACTAGAGATTTTGAGGCTAAATGATTTATACAAATGAAACACTGCAGAAGTAGATGTAGAAGTAACAGATGATTACTGCTCACTTTTGATCAATTGAGTTTGGTGATCATTCTGACGTAAGAAAGGCAGTTTGGGCAACCACATTTAATAGAGATTACATTGGTCAAATTCCTGCGTTTCCGTAGGCACCACCACCTTCTCTCATTGCACTCTTGATAGTGTTTGCAGAGCTGAAGTTAATGGGCACTGAGGAATAAACCTTCTCAAAGTTCAACTGTTTTCACTGTAATTGTAATACGCAAACTTCCTAGGTTCCCTACTTCAAAAAAAAGGATTCCTTATTATTCTTCTCCGCCGATGCTGCCAGACCTGCTGAGTTTTTCCAGGTAATTCTGTTTTTGTTCCTTATTTTATAGTTTTTCATGAATTATTTTTAACTTGTCGCATTATAACGTTGATGTAATGTAATTACCATTAATCCAGTAGTATTTCTCAGTCTGACTTTTCTGATGTTCTTAAAGGAAAATGATTTTCGATGCTGAGGACTTTACTGAATTCTGAGCTCTTTTATCACCGCCTTCTTGAAGTAGTGGAATGCAGCACCTAAAATATACACTACCCTCTGATTATTGTCACATTAATGTGTTGTATGCCTCTGGTGTTAAAGTTTTAGTGGATGGTTTATTCACAGATGCTTGGAACGTGGCTACCAGAAGCTGTTATCTCCTTTCTATACAAATTTTCAGGAGTGCCTGATGATGAATGAAAAAATTAATAAGTTTTGAGAAAAAAAAACAAAATAAAGGACTTCAGATTCTACTGTGCTCTGTTACAATAACAGAATGGCTAAGATATTTTGGCAGTACTTTAGTTTTTTCCACTGTACGTTATTTCAGTTACAAATTCTGTGCTTTTGATTCTAGGAGCTTCAACATGAGAACATTGTAGCACTTTACGATGTTCAGGTAAGATGCTTACTATTACTCCAATTTGTTTTTGTCCATTACAGTAATAAATAACCTTTCAAAGGAAAATTATTATAGCTATCATTTGAACTCAAAATTAGTAAAAAAAATATATAAATTAATTATTGTAAGTGTACCTATCTATCTCTTAGGGATGTGGGTTAATTTGATTTTACTACTTGAAGTTATTACTTAGGGGAAGGTGTTAAAGACAGGGGAGAGAGGCAAACTGAACTCCTTTTTTTTCCTGTGTCTGTCCGTAAGCAGAAATGTTTTAATTTTTGAAATAGATTGTGGCATGTTTCCCCAAATCCTCCTGTTTGTGAAGTCAATTTTAAAGTGACTCACAGCAACCTCTCCTTCGGGTTAACTCCGAAGTATTGTTTATTCATACATGAAACCCGGGGGTTGGTCGTCACAACTACATACAGACACACAAGCACACAAGAAGGACATAGGAAAGAAAAAGAGTTTTACAACTAGGAATAACTTAAAACAAACAAAAAATAAAGATAGAAATATTAATTCACGTGAATGTTAGAGTCCAGAATGTCAGAGTCCAGTGAGGGTTCCTTCACGTAAGAGTTAAAGTTCAGGCGGGTTCAGATAGCTAAAGGCAGGAGTTGATTAATTCCTTTGAAGTTGGTGACGATGCAGCACAATGAGGTTGGTATGCAGAGACTTGGTCTGCTCTACAAGTGACGACAGGAAGCTTTGAGAACCAGGCTTTGAGGAGGTTTAAACTTGAGGCAGGCTTTGTTGTCAACCTGGAGTCCTGCTTTGGTGTTGACAAGCTGGATGCTAACAGTATGCCCTGGGAGTCCAGGAATGTAACATTAAAACTTTGCAAAGGCCAGAAGAGTTTTGTTCAATGTGTTGCCCATTGATGAGTAAGTTTCAGATTAACAATCAGTTTTTATGCCTCTGGTCATATTCCATTGTCCATTTTAGGAGATAGGTGGTGGCTATTAGCACCTCCGCAGGTATAATGAGTTTCAGTGGCACTCTTTGTTATACGTCCGAGCTGGAGAGACAGTCGGCCTGCTGCTCCCTTGTTTTGTTGATTGTAATGGATCCGCATAATGATGGGTGAGATTCTACAAGGATGAGGGTTGAGCTTTGTCCTGTAATTACTGTTTGAAGTTTCCAGAACTATCTAACTTGCAAATCATGTGACCTGTAGCATGTTTTTGATCCAGCAAAGTCCAATTTTATATAAGTAGAAGTGAGGTTTGATTTAAATAGTTTATGATGTCTTTCATATCTTATGGACATGACAGAAGAGAAACATTTTGTATTCAAGTTTTCTTTAGGAATGTTTCTCCTCTAAAATAGGAAACCACTATTAACAATGTGTACTGTTAACAAGGTTCATTGCATCAGTGCTTTACCGCCAGAGCATATTCATGGTAGTACCAGATGCTTTAGCAAAAGATTTACATGCGATTTTTCAGTGTTAATTATATTTTGGCTGATAACTTTGATCACTAACCCTGAGGTTACCTCAGTTGGCCCTGATTATAAAACATGGCTTGTATTTAATTGTATTTTCTGTAAATTGCACTATCTGAACTATGGCTATTGAAGTGAAACATGAGAACAAGGAACTTTTTTTAATCTAGTCTTCCTAAAGATTTGGGCACCTACAACTTGAACATGGCAGACTAAACTTCTACTTTAGGATGTGCTCCACGTTGTTTGCTGAAAAAATAACACCGTGTGAACAGCGTATTAATGAGCCAATTGTCAGCAACTTATGGTAAGGAAGAGAGAGCCCGTGAATTGCTTTATGCCTTGAGTTGCTAGATGATTTGCACTACCTCAGCATTATTTTCATGGAAACAGTATCTCTCCCCTAACCTCCTTGTGAGTTTCATGAATTGCTGTATTTGTATATTAATTACCCAATAAACTCACCACATGAAATTATCTGCTATTTATGAGTAAGTACCCTTTTAATGATGTGATAATTGCTGATCGATCAATCTGTCAATCAACCTCTCTGGCCCAGAAAGTCAACAATTAAAAGTGCAGTCTTCAAGTAATGAATTGTTGATGGCGATTTAAAAAAAATTAAATACAAAATAAATATTTTTAATTTCCCTCTCTGTTGATCCAATCTTTCCTTCTCTCTTTATGTACATGATTTGACATTGAAATCACATGTTCTAATTTGCTTTCCTCCACTGTTTATTTCTCAATCTTTAAATCTCATTAGTTAAGGCGATGCACATTTGGCCCTATCATTCACCAAGCTCGCCACATTGTTATCTTTTTACACTTCCAGGGCAAAATATTTTTGATTAGGTACAATAACACCGGGTGCTCCGTCCCAATAATTATGTGCAAAAGACAGAAAGCGGAATAAGAAAAGTGATAGTCAGAGAAATCAAGGGCAAGAATCAAACAGGACCTCAGTGAAAATTAGTGGGAACGGGACAAGTAATGTTAAAAAACAAGCCTTAAGGCTTTGTCCCTTAACGCGAGGAGCATTCGCAATAAAGTGGATGAATTAACCGTGCAAATAGATGTAAACTATGATATAGTCAGGATTACGGAGACATGGCTGCAGGGTGACCAGGGATGGGAACTGAACATTCAGGGGTATTTAGGAAGGACAGACAAAAAGGAAAAGATGGTGGAGTTTCATTGCTGGTTAAAGAGGAAATTAACACAATAGTGAGGAAAGATATTAGCTCCGACGATGTGGAATCTGTATGGGTAGAGCTGAGAAACACTAAGGGGCAAAAAACGTTAGTGGGCGTTGTATATAGACACCCAAACTGTAGTGGTGATGTTGGGAGTGGCATGAAACAGGAAATTAGAGGCGCATGCAATAAAGGAACATCTGTAATTATGGGTGACTTTAATCTGCATATAGATTGGGCAAATCAAATTAGTAACAGTACCGTAGAGGAGGAATTCCTGGAGTGTATACGGGATGTTTTTCTGGACCAATACATCGAGGAACCAACAAGAGAACAGGCCATCCTCGACTAGGTATTGTGTAACGAGAAAGGAATAATTGACAATCTAGTTGTGCGAGGCCCCTTGGGGATGAGCGACCATAATATGATAGAGTTCTTCATCAAGATGGAGAGTGAAGTAGTTGATTCTGAAACTTGGGTCCTGAATCTTAATAAAGGAAACCACGATGGTATGAGGCGCGAGTTGGCTATGATGGATTGGGAAACGTTACTTAAAGGGATGACGGTGGATAGGCAATGGCAAACATTCAAAGAGCGCATGGGTGAACTGCAACAATTGTTTATTCCGCAAAAGTAAAACAGGAAAGGTGTTCAAACCATGGCTTACAAGGGAAATTAGAGATAGTATTAGATGCAAGGAAAAGGCATACAAATTGGCCAGAAAAAACAACAGACCTGAGGATTGGGAGCAGTTTAGAATTCAGCAAAGGAGGACCAAGGGATTGATTAAGAAGGGGAAAATAGAGTACGAGAGTAAGCTTGCAGGGAACATAAAAAACTGACTGTAAACGTTTCTATAGGCATGTGAAAAGAAAAAGATTGGTGAAGACAAATGTAGGTCCATTACAGTCAGAAACAGGGGAATTTATAATGGGGAACAAAAATGGCTGACCAACTGAATACATACTTTGGTTCTGTCTTCACAAAGGATGACACAAATAACATACCAGAAATGTTGGGGAACACAGGGTTTAGTGAGAGGGAGGAACTGAAAGAAACCAGTATTAGCAAGGAATTGGTGTTGGGGAAATTGATGGGATTGAAGGCCGATAAATCCCCGGGGCCTGATAATCTACACCCCAGAGTACCTAACGAAGTGGCCCTAGAAATAGTGGATGCATTGGTGGTCATCTCCCAAGATTCTATAGATTCTGGAACAGTTCCTACAGATTGGAGGGTAGCTAATGTAACCCTGCTATTTAAAAAGGGAGGCGGAGAGAAAACAGGGAACTATAGACCAGTCAGCCTGACGTCGGTAGTGGGGAAAATTCTAGTCCATTATAAAATATTTAATACCTGAGCACATGGAAAACAGTGGCAGAATCGGACAGAGTCAGCATGGATTTATGAAAGGGAAATCATGCTTGACAAATCTACTGGAATTTTTTGAGGATGTAACTAGTAGAGTTGATGAGGGGGAGCCAGCGGATGTGGTTTATTTGGACTTTCAGAAGGCTTTCGACAAAGTCCCACATAAGAGATTGGCATGTAAAATTAAAGCGCATGGGATTGGGGGTGGTGTATTGAGATGGATAGAAAACTGGTTGGCAGACAGGAAACAAAGGGTAGGAATAAACGGGTCTTTTTCCGAATGGCAGGCAGTGACTAGTGGGGTACCGCAGGGATCAGTGCTGGGACCCCAGTTATTCACAATATATATTAATGATTTAGATGAGGGAATTAAATGTAATATCTCCAAATTTGCAGATGACACAAAGCTGGGTCGGAGGGTGAGCTGTGAGGAAGATGCAGAGATGCTTCAGTGTGATTTGGACAAGCTGAATGAGTGGGCAAATGCATAGCAGATGCAGCATAATGTGGATAAATGCGAGGTTATCCATTTTGGTAGCAAAAACAGGAAGGCAGATTATTATCTTAATGGCTATAAATTGAGAGAGGGGATTGTGCAATGAGACCTGGGTGTCCTTGTACACCAGTCGCTGAAGGTAAGCATGCAGGTGCAGCAGGCGGTAAAGAAGGGAAATGGTATGTTGGCCTTCATAGCCAGAGGATTCGAGTACAGGAACAGGGATGTCTTGCTGCAATTGTACAGGGCCTTGGTGAGACCACACCTGGAATATTGTGTGCAGTTTTGGTCTCCTTATCTGAAGAAAGATGTACTTGCTATAGAGGGAGTGCAGCGAAGGTTTACCCGACTGATTCCTGGGTTGGCGGGACTGACATGTGAGGAGAGATTGAATCGATTGGGATTATATTCACTGGAGTTCAGAAGAATGAGGGGGGATCTCATAGAAACCTATAAAGTTCTAACAGGACTAGACAGGGTAGATACAGGAAGGATGTTCCCGATGGTGGGGGAGTCCAGAACCAGGGGTCACCGTCTGAGGATACGGGGTAGACCATTTAGGACTGAGATTAGGAGAAATTTCTTCACCCAGAGAGTGGTGAGTCTGTGGAATTCATTACCACAGAAAGTAGTTGAGGCCAAAACATTGTATGTTTTCAAGAAGGAGTTAGATATAGCTCTTGGGGCGAAAGGGATCAAAGGGTATGGGGAGAAAGCGGGAGCAGGCTATTGAGTTGGATGATCAGCCATGATCATAATGAATGGCGGAGCAGGCTCGAAGGGCCAAATGGCCTACTCCTGCTCCTAGTTTCTATGTTTAACTGTAGCCTCAAAAAACACTTGCTACTGCATCAACATGATATTTTCATTTTTCACAGCACTTGGCATAATTAGCCAAGTGGCAGGCAGTTTGTGCTGAATATGATGTCTGCTGATGCTATATAGGACCACTAGTGTCAGAAATGTTTGCCCAGTGACCTGTGGCTTGCTTATTTTTATTTTTAAAAAGAAACTAGACATTAATTTAATCTGGCTAGATCCTTATATATTCCAACCACACCCATGTGAACAATCCTATACAGCAAAAGCACCCACAGGGTTGGGCTGATATTTTTGCAACGTTTTAAAATGTATTTCATTAAGAAAGATGGAATATAATTAGAAGTTGGGAGGATGTGGTGTTCTAGGTAGCAATTAGATTAGTATTATGGACTATCAGCTAATTTAATGTGCTTCTGATATAATTGTTTGGCATTATTCATTTTGATGTGTTTTTAGTATAAGAAACATGACTTTACGATTTTAAATTGTAAAACTGCACATTAAAGTAATGGCAAATAGATTTTGAGTTAATAACTTAAGTTTATTTTGTAAGCACTGATTGTGTGGAGAGACATGGTTTGAATTGCCCCTGTTAGTGTATGATGAAAGAGGGATTGAAGGCTGCCTCACAGTACTCTAGATGGGCAGTTTGTTTGAAACTTCTTTTTTGTCTATCTTGAATGTTCCCAACTTTGAATGCAGCAACCTATGATCAGCTGTTACAGTTGTTGCTGTATGCAAATACTGATCCAGGAGTGCAATTAACCTTGAAAACTCAGAAAGAACAGTGGTGCGCAAAGAGGCTACCCGAGCTAGGGGTTCACAGGGTTAGTGTTGTGAAGTGCTAAACTTGGCTGACAGCCACATTGCAGGAGATGGTGAATTGTGGCTGCTAGCATGAGAACAGCAGCAGAGAATCATTCATTGAACACTGGCAAGTTCTGTTAAACCGAAGGGTGAATCTGAACAATGCCTGTCAGTATTGTATTTCGTGCTTTTTTTTTATCCTTTTTCAATTCAGTGACGAAAGATAGTTGCCATATTTATGCATACATTTTGGTTTTATGTATGCAGTTGCCAACTCCTTGATGCCAATAACTGCAGTTTCCCACTGGGTTGTTGGATGAAGTTTTTCACAGCAGAGTGCTGCATCTGACAACAGACAGAGATGTTTACAAATGGGCCAGAAGAGTACCTGCTGTTGAGCAGCTATACAAGGTATAAAATTGGCTGCGGAGGAGTCTTGCCTTGACAACAGGCGTAAGTAGTCAGGATCTGAAGGGAATTAAGTAAAACATAATTACATTAACCTTTTAGCTGGATAGCTGGAAACAACGTTTTTAAGTGTATTTGGAAAATTACAGAAGAGTTTTTTTTTCTTCTTTCTTTGGTTCACCTGTTAAAATAAATCGACCAATGTGTTTGCAAAAATCAAAGTTCATGCTGGTTGCCAGAGCAAAATCGCTGTTGTGTTTTTTTCAGAAGGCAGGAATTTCGACATTACTCCATGCTTGCTTGGTTCTCAGGCTCTGACATAAATGCATTCCAAAATGCTAATCTGACAGTGTGGGAAGAAAACAAAACTTTCGAAAGCTTTTTATGTAGTTGATCCACTAACCTGTGCTTCAGCTTGGTTTTTACAAGCTTCTGTGCCCCGCAGTTCATGCTGGAAGATGACTGATTAAATGACAGCCTTGTATTTTTTTCCCAAGAGGAGGATGTTGAGGAAAGAAACTTATCATGCTGCATGTGAAATAGAAAATAATGGACACTGTGGAATTATTCCAATGCAGTAACCTAATTGAGGGGATTCAGTTTTTTAAATTGAATCTTAGTTTAACCTCTGTGACATTGATCATGGGTAGTCTGTGGGTCTGGAGCATGGTTTTATGCTGTTTAGCTGAAGTGGAGCTGTGTCTAGCTTGGGCTATCCCCTTTTAGAGCTCAGGCTCTGTGTATGGGAGAATGTTTTCAGTATATATGCTGAAGTCAACCAGAGACCAGTTATTGGGAAAAAGTTGTGTAGATTGTTGAAACAAAGCTGCCAAGCATTGGAGAGACCAGGTTTTAAAAAAATTTTAAAAAGCAAATGACTGAAAGTGTTTACTTTTACTAATGTACTTTTTGATTTTATTTGAAGTGTAATGGGCATGCACTGGATGTAGAACAATTTTTAACACATGTAGGCAGATCTTGTTGGTAGTCTAGGATTTGGAGTGTTGTAATGTTTGGTTGCTAACCTGTTCTTTTAAAGCCACTGCTCAGGTCCCCAGGTAGGGTAGTGGTCGAAAGTGGATGCTGATGTCAATTAAAGACTTGTTGTTGGAAACTGCAGCTGCCTGGATCCTTGATTTGTTGTCACACCCTCTCCATGTTATCTTAATCAGACAAAGAGGAGAAAGCTGCAGGATTTATTACTCATCTTGCATACTTCTTTTGGTAAAAAGGGCTGTTATGGAGGACCTTTTTACTTCCATAATTTTTTTCTAAGATTTTGTTTATGTGCAGAGTAACACTTCAGCTCATGAATTTGAGCCACTGATGTTGCTCAATTGAACAGTCATATAACAAAATAGTCTGTTTCCTCCAATTTGCAAAATTAAATTCAATTCATAAATGTTTTGGCGTTACAGATATTCTGAGTTTCTTGGGCTTTTTATTTGCGTGCAGCAGCAGGGTCGGTATACTATATGTGTATGTTGCTGCCAGTTTATTTTTGTAGTGTTTTTCAAATATATTGCCATCAGTAATACAGGTGAATTTGTTTCATTCAACAAGCTCACGTTTCAGGTATGATCAGAGTTGGTTTTAAATCATTTTCTTTGTGCATTTTGTCCAAGGAACTGCCTTTTTTTATTTTTCAGTTTTGTTTTATTACATTTGCACATCCTGGCTGACTTTAAACAAAAAATATAATTATAAGTGCTTTCTGAAATATAAGAAAGGAACTCTGTTTTCTAACATTTTTGAGAAATATTGATTGTTTTGCATTGACATGGCAAGCAGGTCATCTTGGCAGGCGAAGACCATCCAATTTCTGCAGAGTTCTGAGTGCAAATGTCAATAAAAGAATCTGAAAAGTTGTGGGTTCGTGATATCACCAATTTTTGTGTGTTTTGGCACACAGCTTTTCAAACCGGGTCCTGGAGAAGTCTGTGAAGGGGTTTCAGGAGGTTACTAAATTTGTCAGACTTTATATTTGTTACGTTACCAGAATGTTACTTTTGTATTCAAATATATAAATAAGTTTTGCCATGATTGTTTTCCTCTGACACTGGCTTTGGAAATTAGCTCAGGGGTCCCTCGGAGTGCATTACTATATGCTCAGGAACCCTTTGAAGTTTGAAAACCACTGTTTTGGGCAAGGAGCAGCAATTACCTAAAAACCGAAAATGCTGAAAACACCGTAGACCAGGCAGCATCTGCGAAGAGAGGAATAGTCACGGTTTCAGGTCGATAATCTTTCATCAGAACTAAGACTGATGTTGTTGTTGTAATTTCCCAGTTACACAGAAACATAGATAATAGGAGCAGGAGTAGGTCATTCAACCCTTCGACCCTCCTCCCCCATTCAATATGATCATGGCTGATCCTCTATCTCAATGCCACACTCCTGTTCTCTCCCCATATCCCTTGATGCCTTTAGAGTCTAGAAATCTATTTCCTCCTTAAATATATTCAGTGACTTGGCCTCCACAGCCTTCTGTGGTTGAGAATTCCACCCTTTGAGTGAAGACATTTCTCCCCATCTCAGTCTTAAATGGTCTACCCTGAGACTGTGATCCCTTGTTCTAGACGCCCCAGCCAGAGGAAGCATCATCCCTGCATCCAGTCTGTCCATCCCAGTCAGAATTTTACACTTTGGTGAAGTCTGAGTTCCAGTTGATACCAGTCACAGTTTTAGTTTTGCTTTTCAATGCTAATCAGTTTAGTTTAATTCTAAGAGGGCATTACACGCTTTTGATATATACAGTATATTTCCATGAGGGATACTTGGTTCCATGGGTCACAATGGTTTTTCAATTTGTATTTATTACGAGAAGACTGAGCACTGAAATCAGAAGTAATGAGTCCACTAAGACCTTTAGAGTTTTAAATTAAAATATTTATTAACAAAAGAAAAGATTCCAAAGACATACCTAAGATTCCAGTTACTTAATACTGTAGTAAATACTAAAATTCCTACCTAATCTGACTCCCAAATACACCCCCTTGTAAGGCAACAGTCCAAAATAGATTTTAGCGTTAGAAAGACAGGCCAGCACAGTTCCCACCTTTAAGGCTAGATGCAGCAGACTTATGCAGACATGGCTGGAGGCTTTTCTGAGGCTGTTTCGCAAGCTTCTGCTAGATGTCACAGGGCCTCTCCCAACATAGCCTTTCATTCTCCCTTATATATGTTTTCTCTCTTTTAATCTGTTAATTCCATTGTCCCATATGTCTTTGAAAATGTACTTTCCCATAATATAAAACTTTTCATGGTGCTAATATTGTCAGCAACCTTTGGGAAAAATAAACACTGCATGGCCTAGCTTATCTGGCTAGTCGTAAACATCATACTATCTCTTTGAAATCCAAACTGCACCGAGTTATCTAAATATGCAAATTCTCCTCACACCTTACATTCTAAGACTTCAGCCATGGTTTACATATTTAGCATTTCAAACCCATCTCTACCGAACTTCTTTTGATACTTCCAAACCTGCAAACCAGCTGTCTCAAATTCAGTTAAATCCCACATACACACACAAACTATCCAAACCCCACTATTAACCTACTTTTGCAATAAATCACAAAAACATTATGAAGATTATTATACTTTCGTAACACTATGCAACAGGGCTCTTTACCCAAAAATAGCACCTGCTTTTGAAAAACAACTTTTAGAATACAGCTTGGATTCAGCCATATGAAATCCTTTAGAATCTTGAATACTTCAATGGAAACAGACATAAGCCTTTTCCTCTTCAGTTGAAAAATAAATTCCCAGCTTCAACAGCCTCTCCTTGTAACTCAGGTATCCAATATCTGCTAACAATTTAGTTGTCCTTTGCTGTGTGCTGTCCATTGCCTGGATTAATTTCTCATGATGCAGTCACCCAAATTGTACACAGCACTGTAGTATGACCAGACCAGTACACCATTGCATAAACTTGAAATCAGTTCTTGAGATTGGTGCTCTATTCATCTGGCTATCAAGTTCATATTAGTTCTCTAATGTTGATATGCACCGCTCAAAGCTTCATCAGATATATCAATCAGCAGTCTGAATCTATCTCTTTTTCTTAGGCTGCAACACAATTCCATTTAGCTTATATTGTCACTAGTTATTACTGTTTAACCATCTTCTGATTTTGCATCAAGCAGCCCGCTTGATTGGAACCCCATCCACAAACATTCACTCCCTCCACCATCGACACACAGTGGCAGCAGTGTGTGCCATCTACAAGATGCACTGCAGAAATTCACCAAGCCTCCTTAGACAGCACCTTCCAAACCCATGATCACTACCATCTAGCAGGCCAAGGGCAGCAGGCACATGGGAACACCACACCTCCAAGCCACTCACCATTCTGACTTGGAAATATATTGCCGTTCCTTCACTGTCGCTGTGTCAAAATCCTGGAACTCTCTCCCTAGCAGCACTGTGGGTGTACCTACACCACATGGATTGCAGCGGTTCAAGAATTCAGCTCACCACCACCTTGTCAAGGGCAATTTGGGATGGGCAATAAATGCTGGCCTAGCCAGCGACACCCACATCCCATAAATGAATATTAAAAAACTGTCTACATTGTAATATATGGCATTTTTAGCCCAGCTCCCCGAACTATCCTGATCATTATCAATTTTATTGACCTGTTTCTAGTCGTTATCAAACTAAACTGCTACCAGAAATAGGGTTCAAGCCTAAATGGACATATCTGTATTAGATTTTGTGTTCATTGGTTTAACTATCATTCAGCCTGTTATCAAAAATAGGAGCATCATTCCAACACAATGAAGAATGGTGTTTGCACTCTCTCCCACTTTAGGATCATTTGCATATTTGTGAGTTGGAGCCTGTTTTGATTAAATTTCAGGATGTGACCCTCGCTTCAGTCCTCCTTATCTTGGGTGTCACTTTTGTTCAGATAGGTGTGCAGGATGTAAATTTCTTGTAAGCTTTCTAAGGTGACGGCATGTCAGCCAAAGCTAAACCAGATGAATGGTGAGCATATAGAATAGAATGTATTCATGGTGTGGTGATGTGGCCCAAGCCTTGCACAAAAATTATGGCCCTTTCAGGAGAGCTAGTGCTTTCTGTTAAAGCTGTCACATCGTGGGATTGTAGATCACAAATGGATATTTATTTTCAGGCCCCATTAAAAAAAAGTCGTAATAGTCATTTACATGTGACTGCCATCTAATTACTGCTTTATATTATGTGACTGTGAATTGATTGCCACAGTTTACTTAATTTACTTTAATGAAAATTAATGTCCCAGTAGCCATTGTGATGGGGCTTTACTTCTGAGTATTGAAGAATTGAGCTTGCCTGAAATGTTTTCCAACGGTACTTTTAGCTTTTCACATGCAGTATAAGTTTTTTTTAGGAAAGACCATTTGATCTCAGTCATCTGCTTAATCAGGTGGTTCAAGGTGGATATTAAAGTTGTACCTTTGAAGAAAAGCAGGAAGTTCTCTTGGGTTTTCTTGCCAATCTGGCATTTCTCCCTTAACACCACTAAAAAAATTAGCTTAATTGACGACTGTCGGTAGCGCCATGTTGCTGTATGCAAAATTACTGCTGTACTGACCTCTGTAATATAATTGCACAATAAAATTCCTCCCATGTGAAGCTGTTTGGGATGCTTCTGATAAACTTGATAAAGTACAAATTCTCCTTTGTATAATACTGTCTCTTTTTGATTCCTTTCTCTGGTACCAACCATTTTGTATTTATCCAATTACATTGCACCTATTGTTTATTACCTAGAGCAGCACTATAGTTCCCAAACTATTTTTCAATATGACTCCATTTTAACACTTGAAAATTAATGTGATCCCAGATGCCAACAAAAACAATAAAGCAGCATAGTAACATTCAGTATATAATTATTAAAGTTTGCATACTGCAGATCAACACATCATATAAATAATAAAACCATGTTTTCAAAGTACGTTAAAAATTGGTATTATTTTATGTACTTGTCAGTTCATTACTTATCTGAGCTGCTCCAGCTCATAGACCTTGGATAGGAAACAGTGAAGAGCACAGGTTGAAGGTCTTGAGGTGGCTTTTACTGGAGCCCAGGTCATTCCGTGGTGCCAGGGTGACAGGCTTGGGCTCAGACAAAGCCACAGCTCAGCCGTGGAGGCATCGGCATTGGGCCCAGGGCCAGGGTTGAGCTTCGAGACTTGACGTGGCCTGAAGGGAGAGACCGAGAGATGAGCAGGACAAGGGCAACGCCGGCTGCTGCCTGGGCCTCGGTGCTGGTATAGGGCATAGTCTTGAAGGAGGGGTTGCTCACAACTCCAATCTCTGTTCCTGTGACCCCGATTGGGGTAGCAACCCACAATTTAGGAGCTGCTGACGTAAAAGATTGAACCCTGAGCATAGTTATATTTATGCTCTTCAGTTGCTTTTATGTTAGTATCCTCTGCAAACTTGGAAATTACGTTTACAATCACATCAGAAAAATCCAGTCACAAAATTAATCCCTGAGTAACCCTGCCTTTACTTCTTTCAGGTTTCAGAATCCCTCCATTATGGATACATATACTGTTTTATGTCAAAGCTCTACTCTCCTGATCTTCTCCCTATTTTCTGACCTTGTTATTAATCATGCATGCAGGACTTTGTCAGAAACTTCTGGTTAAAAAAAAGCAAATCTTCCTTTTGTGAGTCATTGCCTTACCAGCTGTTAAACTTAATTTTCTCTGCAACTAACGTTCGTTATTTTTTTCAGTGACTTCTTTTTAAACAGTGGTGTTACTTGGCCACTTTCCAGTCCTCTGGAATCTCTCAAATTAAGCAACCTTACAGTGTTGTTTGTCTTGTCACAGTTTGTTTATTAGTAACCTTTATCAATCATCATGGCCTCTTGGAGAATAAAAATGACAGCTCTCGGACTTAGACTTTGCTTTATCAGTGAATGGATTTTATTTTTAATAATGAAACAATTACTGAAAGGACATAGTGTTCTTTACAAGCATGTTTGTTGTTAGATCTGTAACTTAATTACTGTCCTCATTGTAAGTTTTAGTCAAATTCAAACTCTAAATTAAGATTTAAATACTACCAGAGTAGAATGTACACAATTCAAACAATAGAGATGACTTGCTTATCAGTTTCATTCAGTGTTGAAATCTGCTGTAAAAGAATTTTATACATGTACATTGTATTCTCAAGATATGACCAGGAATGTGCATTATTCTCGTCCTGTCTATAGTGCCAACAGATAGTTGGGCAATCATTCCAGTGAATTATTCAGGTAATTGAATCAACAGTTACTGGTTTAAACAGCCACTTGCCAATCATAGTTCCAAATTCTGTAGGCAGTAACTCAATTTCATTCTACAAGCTATATAAATTTTTATAGGCTTTTTTATTTGGTAAATTGTTGCAGAGCTCTATTTTAACCAGGATTTTGCCATATCTTGTAGGTGGCTGTAGGATTTTTAAGGATAGGTTTAAAATAATGCAGGTAGGATTGTAAAAGAATAAACATGTTTGTTAGTGGCTATTTATGTTTTGGAACAGCACCACAAACATCATCTATATATAGCACTGTTAACATAAAAGCATCCTAAGGCAATCAGAGTGGCATGAGGGGACAAACAATCGGACACTGAGCCAGTGATCAGAGGGTGAGGTGTAGGGCTGGATGAGGTTGAAGATGGGGATTGGTAAAGCTATGGAGAGATTTAAACACAAGGATAAAAATGTTGAAGTTTGAGGCATGTGGACAAGGGGCTGGGTTTACTCGGAGCTAATGTAGATCAATGAGGCCAGGTCTGATGGACAAGCAGGACATGGCATGGGATGTAATATGTGCAGGAGAGTTTTGGAAGAGCTGAAGTTTGTGCAGTAAAGAAAACCAGTCAGAGAGCAATGGATTAACCTAGTTTGGTAACATCATTTATGAGGGGTTTTATTGGAATGTGGGCTAAGATAAAGATGGATATGGACAATGGTACAAAAGTGAATTTGTGATGGGGAGAATGTGGGGTTGGAAGTTCAGTTTCTGACTTGACATGGTACCCAGGTTGTGAACAGCCCAATATAGCCTGATACAGTGGCCAGGGAAAGAAATGGAGTTGGTGGCAATCTTAAGGAGCTTGTTGTTTGAGCTAAAAGCAAAGGTTTCAGTCTTCCCAATATTATGCATGCGGAAGACACAGTGGATGAGTTGGATTAAAGTACCACGGTTGCAGTCACTGAGGGTGTTGTGCTGAAAGTACATGTTTCACCATTTTTCTCAATGCTATAAAGCATGCAATTTTTAATAAGAAAATTACTCTGGCATTCTTCAATCATTCTCTTTTCCCTCCACAAAGAATGTATTTTCCTGAATATTTTTTTGTTTTTAGTGCTTCAAAGTAAAACAAAGGATTTGGGCTTTAAATTGGCAGCTTTAATCCCTGTAGATATGAAGTTCTGATATTGAAGTTGCTTTCTTCAAGGCTAATGATCAAATAAAAAGAACATTCCGTGTCAGCAAGGAACTATTTTCTTGATGACTGCAGGTTTGATGTTATTTATAGTTTAAGAGCACTGGATTGGAATATTAACAAGATAATGTTTAAACAAGCAAATATCCTTTCTGTGTGCTTTACTACATTTATTGCTTATTTCAGTGTGGCAGTTTGGCAATAGAAAAAGATGTGGATATTATATGGATTGCTGAATTACAAGATGTAATTTGAAACAGAAGGAATGTTTAAGGGAGTTTGAACTGTAAACCTGAAGTGGGCGCAGAAAATGATGTGCCAACTGTTACAACTTAAGGGATCTTGTTTATAACTGAAAGAAGTGTTGTGAAAATGCCTGCTGATTGAAGGTAATGTTGTCATCCGGCTCTGGTTCTGTGGGACTCTCTGAACCCCATTTTCGCTGGCATTCGGAGTATTCGCAGGGATTGGAAATGGTGCAGATTGCTTTTAATGTTTAAATTAATAATGTGATTGTAGCTTTCAAAGTAATTCTTTATGATTTGTATGCAGAATCTTTTGTTCTCCACTGAAGTCAATTCAAAGAGTTTTGATGTTCAGAGACAGTTGCATAAGGTTGAGGAATTTCCAAAAAGGGCATTTGTGCCCACCCCGCCACCATCCATCGAGATCTATCAGCTTTTCTTAGAGATTTCCAAATGCGAATGATTGAGGGAAAAACTTCCAAAAAGTTTTTTTTTTCTTTTTTTTTTGCTTAATGAGTTTTACTTCTCTTTAAATTGCCATGGTGAAATTTCGACTGAGTTATAGTATAAAATGAACTCTTTGCAGTACTTATCATTAAACTGAATTGATTTTGTCTTTGCATTAATAAGAAAAATTAAGAAAAACTTGCTATAATTGTACTGCAGTAGCTATGGTGCTTTCTTTGGCATGAAGCTGTGACAAAGTGGCAGTGAAGGTCCTTGTTGCTGTATGAGGCTGTCTATTAATTGTGTCTAAACGTTCCCAACCGTGATGCTGTTCACTTAATGTTTACAAACTTGAGCTTTGTGCAGTAATCAGTCATGTGGTCAGATAGACTAGCAATGGTAAGGTTGCATCTCGACCTCTAGCTGCACCTTAACTAATGGGCAGGAACAAAATGTTCTGGCAGCAGTTTTGTATGTTTTCTTCTTTCACATGCACATTGCCTTAGATTGATCCCTACCTTTGCAAAGTCTGGTTAGTTAAAGCTTGCAAAAGTATTTCAAGAGGATCTACTCATTTTATCCTGATGCATCAAATTATAAACTGAGATTGGGTTTCTCTTGGGTGCCAAGCTTCAGCTGGACAGTCACAGATGGAGCAAAATTTTTTAAAAGTAAACCCTCATTTCATTGATCTTTCAATCTTCCAACAAGAAGTAATGAACCCCAGGCACAAGTCCTCTATGCCCTTGAGATAACAACATGGTAGTAGAATAGGGTCAGGTTGTAGCTAAACAGCAAAGGAAGTTGGATGCCATGCAAATTCCAAGTAATATTGCAAGAACAAATGGAAATATACCCACAACTACTTTGCAATATAGTATAAACAGAAAATGCTGGAAATACTCAGCATGTCTGGCAGCATCTGTGGAGCGAGAAACAGAGTTAATGTTTCAGGTCAATAACGTTTCTTCAGAACTCAAAATACATTGCATGCATGTCCAGTTGACTCAGAGTTCAAATGGGCCCTTTTGCTTTTTATGCAGTGACAGACTAATGTTCTAATATTGATTGTATGAATTCAAAATATGTAATGTTGACCTACCTTAGTTATTTGCGTAATTATAGAGGAATACTATAGTTGTCGTGCGTCATACAGTGGCAGTCATGACCTTGTGTTTGATCAGGTTAGATGGTTATTGTTTCCTGTTTTATTTTTTTTTAAATACGGAGTGTCCTTTTCAAGCAATCTCTCTGGCCATTCATAATGTAAATTTTCCAATTGTTGGTCACACTCTAGAAGTCTCACTGGCCAGCATTTATCATTTGACCTCTGAGTGGGCACAATGTGACTGGAAAGTCTCATTATTGGGCCTTTCATTTATAACATTAACAGATAAATAACATAGGGAATAGCAGCAAATTATCAGTAGAAGATTAGTCCATGTGTAGCCTAAGGCAGTTGAAGGGAGCTTTACACAACATACCACAGCTATTATACAAAAGAGAGCTTGTCAAAGAAGGAAACGCGAGTGATGTATTCAATAGACATAGAAGAAAACTTTGATCAGATGCAAAACACAGTCTTGCTTGGTAAACTCGGAAAACTGAGGCTAGGTTGTACATGCAAGTGAATTAACTGAACACAACGCTGTATATGTTTAAGTTTGCTTGACAATCATTTGCAAAAACTCTTTTTTTTCAAATTGTTACCTAGCACTTCTCTATGGTTCATAAAGTGGTTCTTTGGTCCTTTTTAAAATGAACATTTTATGAGAATCATACAACTGTGAAGCTATTATTAGCAGTTATAATTTTGGGCCAGACCACATTTTTTTTCATTCATTCATGAGATGTGGGAGTCGCTGGCTAGGCCAGCATTTATTGCCTATCCCTAATTGCCTTTGTTCAGAGGGCATTTAAGAGTCAACCACATTGCTTTGGGTCTGGAATCACATGTAGGCCAGACCAGGTAAGGACAACAGATTTCCTTCTCTATAGGACAGCAGTGAACCAGATGGATTTTTACAACAACCAACAATGGTTTCATGGTCATCATTATACTTTTAATTCCAGATTTTTATCGAATTCAGTTTCCATCATCTGCCATGGCGCGATTCAAACCCAGGTCCCGAGAGTATTACCCTGGGTCTCTGGATTACTAGTCCAACAATACCACTACGCCACTGCCTCCCCTGGTTACATACAGTCCTTTTGTTTTTCTGTATAGTATTTTTATTCATTCATGGAATGGGGGCATCGCTGGCTAGGCCAGCATTTATTGCCCATCCCTAACTGCCCTTGAGAACTGGGTGGCTTGCTAAGCCATGTCACAGGCCATTGTACTGGAGGGGGTGCAGAGGAGATTCACCAGGATGTGGCCTGGGATGAAACATTTAAGTTATGAAGAGAGGCTGGATAGACTTGGGTTGTTTTCGTTGGAGCAGAGAAGACTGAGGGGCGACCTGATCGAGGTGTAGAAGATTATGAGGGGCATGCACAGGGTGGATAGGAAGCAGCTGTTCCCCTTAGTTTAAGGGTCAGCCACGAGGGGACACAAGTTCAAGATGAGGGACAGGAGGTTTAAGGGGGATGTGAGGAAAAACTTTTTTACCCAGAGGGTGGTGACAGCCTGGAACGCACTGCCTGGGAGGGTGGTGGAGGCGGGTTGCCTCACATCCTTTGAAAAATAACTGGATGAGCACTTGGCACATCATAACATTCAAGGCTATAGGCCAAGTGCTGGTAAATGGGATTAGGTAGGTCAGGTGTTTATCACATGTCGGTGCAGACTCGAAGGGCCTCTTCTGCACCGTGTGATTCTGTGATTTAAGAGCTGTGGGCCTGGAGCCACATGTAGGCCAGACCAGGTTTTTAAAAAATTCTTTGACAGGATGTGGGCTTCACTGGCTGTGCCAGCAGTTATTGCCTATCCCTGGTTGCCCTTGAGTAGGTGGTGGTGAGCTGCCTTCTTGAACCGCTGCAGGTAAAGACTAATGTCTTTTAGGGAAGGAAATCTGCATCTGCCATCTTGTTGATTGTTTTTACGATAATCGACAAAGGTTTCACAGTCATTGTTAGATGGTCATCAATCAACCTTTAATTTCAGATTTTTTATTGAATTCAAATTTCTCCATCTGCCATGGCGGGATTCGAACCCCAGTCTCTGGATTACTAGTCCAGTGACAATACCGCCAAATTGTGAGCTCCCTGCATATGAAGCTATGGTTAAAGTTTTGCTTCATGTTATAGACCACTTTACACCTAAGAAATAAATAGTTTGTAACTGCTAACTGTGCTGAGGAAGTAGATGGTGTCACGCCCTACCATGGGTATAAAGTTCACTAAAAGGCAAGTGCTTTGATACAAACTGTTCATCACTGAGTAATTATAAAAGATCCCTGAAACCCAGGCTCGTCAATCTTTAGGTAGTAAATATATTTTCTAAGTCCTAGCAGTGTTCCAGAAGACCTATTTCATCACTCTACTTCTGCATTGCTTTGCTGTACATTTCTTAACAGGAGAGACTAATGTGTTTTTCTTGGAAGATGTATGTAACAGCAGAGCAATATATAAACTAAAACAAGCAACTGGCTTGAATCTGCCAGATGTAAACAACTTAAATCACATGCTTCTGAACTATTTTGTGTTCAAGGACACTTTTTCAACACATCGTTTGTTTTTTTATGATTCCAAATGCTGTGAAAATTTACATTTCAACCTGTAGTTTGCAAATGTTATTTTTGCTCCATTTAATTCACCATATTGCCACAGACAGAAGTTCTGACTGTCAAAAAGTAAATGAGAAAAGATGCTACTCACTACCTGCATGATATTAAGCCTGAACCTGGAGGTTTTCACAAGATATGTTACACTTGTAATTGAGCTATTTGCACTCTGAGGATGGAAGGTAAAATGGAGTGATATGTTCATGATCAGTTAGGTGATATAGAATGGAAAAGTACTGCAAGACTGCTGGCACATCTGGCAGAAATAAAAGCATTGCTACAAAAACAAAAGCCACCAAGTGGACTGCACTACACAGCCCACCCGTACAGGCTAAATATGGAATAAAAGCTGCTTATAACCCAGAGCTAAGCCAGATGAATAATTCACATCTGAACGTTCTAATGCACCACCTTGTTTATGTATATTATTCAGCAATGGTGCTGGCTTGCCCTCTTTATAGTTCACATTTCCACATCTCCATTTCATAGTTCCTAATTCCACATGAATTATTTTGTGCTAAGGGCACTTCTTCCGATAAGTCTTGATCCTAACATAGTTTACAGGTTAATTATAGCTTTTTCAGTAGCAAATATGAGATTTCCTCCACCCATGGGATTCGATTTATGTTTTCGACTATTTAATTATCAGACATAGCACAGTTTGTAGCACTCTCCGGGTTTAAATCCCACTCCAGGTCCTGAGCACAAAAAATCAAGGCTCTGGCACACCAGTGAAGTACTGAAGGAATGCTGACTGTTGGATGACACATTAAACAAAGACCCCATCTGGCCTGCCAGGTGGATGTAAAAGATCCCTTGGCACTATTCAAAGAAGAGTCAGGGAGTTATCCCCGGTACCCTGGCCAATATTTATCCCTCCATCAATGTCACAAAAAAACAGATTATGTGATTCACACTGCTACTTATGGGAACCTGCTGTGTGCAAATTACCTGTTGCGTTCCCTACATTACATTACTGTCTACATTTCAAAAGTACCTGGTTGGCTACAAAGCACGTTGAGACACCTGGCAGTGATCGTGAAAAGTGCTATATATAAATGCAAGCCTTTTGTTTGTAAACAGTGTGTAAGAATCAAGCAGCCTCCATTGAAAGTAGAATGCTAAGAAAATAAATTCCTGTACTCCTGTGTTATATAGGAGTGAAGCCAGCTATGGTCAGTGCTCAATGTGGAGAATGTGACTTTCACTGTCATTCTCTGCCCCAGTTGGAATATTTTGCCAATAGCCTTTCTAAACTCTCTCAATAAGCGTGGCTAGTTGTGAGAGGTAAGAAGGGAGCTGGCATCTTTGGAAATGTACATCCGCGGTTAGTGCTTTCAGAGAGAGAGGAAAAATATCCACCAACAGAATTGAAGGATAAACAGGAAACCAGTTGACTCAGGCGTAGTTGGATGATATTGCTCTAATGTTTGTGTCGTGTGACATTGAAAATATGTTTATTAATCTGAGAAAATATTTCCATAGAGCTGTTGATTAAATGTTATACAGTTGATGCACATGAAAACCTTGCGTGGACGACACAGTGGTGATTCAGTAGTATCGTTCTTCAGCCTGATTTAGTTCCAAATAGTGGTACTATAAGCTCATCCTCATGGCCATAATACAGTAAAATCTTCATTATCTGGCGTGCAAGGGGAATGGTTGGTGACAGTTAATCAAAAATGCTGGTAAACGGAGGGTTCCATTTATCAATGGAATACAACACAATACTTGTAGTATGAGCTAATATGCAAGTATTCAGGAGTAAAGAAAGAACAGTATCGTTTTTACCTCTAACTTCAACAGTGCATTAAAACATAAATGAAAGCATAAAATAACAAAGGTACGGGTTCCAGATAACTTTGTAATTGCTTCCGGTTGGCAAGGTGATGAGTTGTGCTAGGGGAACACCTGAAATTCCAGTCAGTAGTGAATTCCAGTTAGTAGCGCTGGATAACACACAGTTTACTGTATATCTCAGTCAACCTGTTGGGGAGGTGGTAGAAGGTGAGAAGAAGGCAAAATGTGGATTAATTATCCTAGATTGTAATTTACAGTCCATCTGGCAGCTGACTTGTGGGTTTTAGCAGAAGCTTAGGAGCAGGTTGACTGCCCATAATTTAAGATCTCCTCCCTGGACAGAGATCACCAGATTGATATCATTACAGAGCCAGAAGACCAAAGAGTGCAGGGGAGTATGTCTAGTGGAGTCTAGTACGAAGTTAGGACAGAGTGAGGTTGTGAAAGAATACATGGATGAGAATTTCAAATTTGAGGAAGAGAGAGCCTATGAAAGGTCCTGGAGGATAAACATAAAAGCAGGCACGGTTTAAAGCATGAAGGAAGGCTAACCAGATTAATGTTAGAATGAAGCCCAGAGATTATGAACACAAGTTTCAGTAGTTGGTGGAAGATGGTTTCAATACATGTGGAGGTGGTCAGTGTTGGAAATAAGGAGCCTTGGTGATGGTGGGAATACTGAAAGTTCTCATAACATTTTAAAATTCAGGATTGTGGGCAAAGCTAGCAAGGCTGAATTTATTCTTTATTGTATGTTATTGAGACGGTGTTGGTCGGCATTCTCCACGAAATGCTGCATTCCCTGTTTCCACAACGAAAATAGGTAAGGAATTTCAAGTTATTGAGCCAGCACCTGTGAAAGGATGGCTGCATATATCTAAGTCAGGATGCTGTGTGATTGAGGGAAGCTTCATGATGTTCCTCCCACCTTCCTGTTTTTGTCCTTTTCAGTGGTTGAGGTTGTAAGGGAGGTGCTCTTAAAGTAACCTTGGTAAGTTGGTGCAATGCATCCTAAAAATTGTATGTACTGCAACCACGGTGTGCTATTAATTGAGGAGGGTGGATATTGAGTCCAGTGGCAGGTAGCCAGTCAGGTGAACTGCTTAGCCCTGAGCAGAATTGACTTACTTTTGCAGCTGCACCCATCAGGCAAATGGTGAGTATTGCATCACATTCCTGATGAGAGTTCTAGACAAAATAGTTTTGAGGTGTCAGGCGTTAAACTACTCGTCACTGATGACCCAGTTTCTTCCCTACTCTACTGTCGCCACAGCATTAGACTGGTCTATTTTAAACTCCTGGTCACTGGCAAACCCCAAGATTTTGATGGTTGAGGATTTCTCAGTGGTGATTCCATTGAAGTTTGGGGAAAGTTGATTGCCATTCCTCTTGCTTCAGATGATCCTGTGTTCCTATGGCTATAACCTGGCACCTGAGTGACACAATTGTTACCTACTACTTGTCAGCTGCAGTTTGGATGTTGGCAAGGTCCTGCAGTAGGTTGCTGTACTTTGGAGCAGTTACGAATGAAACTGAATACTGGAATTGTCAGCAAACAGCCCCATTCCTGAACTTATGATGGCGGGAAGGTCATTGATGAAATAGCTGAGGATGTTGGATCAAGGCTGCTTTCCTGAGGGACTTCTGACCTGCAATGATTGGCATCTGGCAGAATTTCCCTCTCCCCTCCATTGAACTCCATTTTTATGGAATTCTTCTGTGCCTAACTGAAGCTGGCTTAATATCTCTTGGACTTTGCAAACTTTATTTTTTGTTACTGTTTTCAGTATATTGATTTGTCTTCATGTATTTCAATAAACCCAGCATCTGTTTTGGTTTATTTGTTGTAATTTTGTTCAAGAAGCATTGGTTCAGGTATTTTATTGTTGTTTCTTACACATCCATTAGGGATTGTGTGAATGGGAATTTAAATTGATGACACACTTGAAAAAGTTAAATAAATATACAAATGAATAATGTAGATGTACTGCATGTAGGTAATTGCTATGAATGGATTCTGTTTCAATATTTGGAAGAGCTTGGCACAATCTGCCATCTGACTAATCACGTGCATGCATGCTGCTGGGAGTGATATTTATAGTTGGTTGCCAGCTGCTGCTGTTGGTACTTCGCCCAGTTTTCAGTGTAAGGCTCTACTGCAAGCCATTAATGCTTGTGATCTGAAAAGAATGTGCTCTTGCTGTGCAAAAAGGTAAATATGACCAAGTTTCACAGCAAATTTAGTAGCACTTAATTTTACAACAAGTTATGTACCATGAACGTAATACAAATTTGAGCACTTGAGTTTTAAATGAGTTTGTTTTAGGAAAAGCAAACTTTCCCTATCCTTGGCCCAATCTGAAGACAGAGGAGAAAATGCAAGGATTCAGACTGTCCAGATGACAGTTGTTCTGGCTAAATATTTGAGATGCTTTAATATTAAACTATTCCACATTGTCTATTGCACCATTTTATCTTTGTCCAGAAGCAAGATTTGTTGAGCAGCAGCTAGGGCAGGGCAATTGCATAGTTTTGCCTCTTTTCTCGTTCCTGTTTTGGTGCCCACCCTAGTGACAAGTGACATGGTTGAAGTTGGGGTATCATGGGGCACATCAACTTGCATTTCACCACTCCTTGGGACAGCCCTGAGTTTTGACTATTTCTGAGACTGGATATCACTGAAGTCTGCATTTATTTATTGACTAAAGGAAAATGTATTGGCCAAAGTGGCAAGATTTGAATAGTTGCTAGTGGGGGAAAATAAATGGATAACCATACTTTAGAAGTTTGGTTTTGCAAATGCTGTTGAAAATATTTTATATATCTAAAAAGAACATTTTAGCTAAAGTATTTTATTTTTATCTTCAGATTCTGCCATTCATTTTTGAGGATTAGGTGATCATAGTTCTCTACAGTTTATATTGACACTTTTGACTGAGTTCTGTGAAAGCAATGGCAGTCACATGGCAATTCTCATATAAACTGTTGGAACACTTGACAACCTCAGATGGACACTGAGCAAGGGAAGGAAGAGAACAAAGACAGAGTAGAGGAAATTGATTTTTAGAAGAGTTTTGAAGGCAGGAGGTGAAGTAGTTTTGGGAGAGAATTCCAGTGAGCAGACTGACAAAGATTGGCCTCTGATGATGGAATTAAAGGAGTGGGAAATAAGCAGTAACGCATTCAGGGCCAAATGGTGAGGCTAGGACATACAGGTGGAGAGATTATTAACTTGCACTTTCAGCAGCCTGCCACACCAAAAGTAATAAACATAAATGTGCAAGGACGAGTCGAACTATAAACAGATGCCATGAGATGTTCTGACATTATTGCTGACGCTAAAACTTAATTCCTTAAAAGTGCTTATAGAATTGGCATAAGAAATACACAACTTTCACCATATCTGAAATACTTTCTCAACTGAAGTAAGCTGCCTTTCTGTAGTATGCATTCCCAAGCACCATGCTGCTTGGCAAGTCAGTATTTTTCTTCCCTTCCGATATGATTTCTTATTTTTTTAAAAAGTCTCTAATTGAAGTGCATAATCGAATTCATTTTTTTCCATTCCAGGAGACTCCAAACTCTGTCCACTTAGTGATGGAGGTAAGCTTAAATTATACTTTTATTTATTCAGATATTGTTCATTCTGTATGACGGTATAGCATACAGCGTGATGGAGTATTCATGTTTTTACAGTTACAGTTAGAGCTCTTTTGTAATTGATGAAGCTTATAACTACAACCTCAGCAATCAATATGCTGAATGGATATGAGTTATCCACTTGGATATGTTTGGCAACTTTGTTCTGGTTATCCAATTTTGTCATCTAAGATTATAACCATCCGATTAAGGGTTTTAAGGATTAGCCAGCTGGTTGACCAATAGTTGTTGACGTTGGTGGTTCTAAAATGATGTGCCTTTGTTGTTGTGGTATATATGAGAACCACATTGTATTGACTGAGCAGAGGGAGAAACGGGAATCATTTCCATCCATGTTGCTGAGTTGTTGACCTCCACTGCATTGCAAGTACCTCCTGGCAGCAGGTACAGGAGTCAGAGGAGGGGAATCACTGTGTTGCCATTGCCTGATTCAGTAATATTGGCAGAGGTCTGGGAGCAACTCACCTGCTTGCTCGTCTGACTGCAGATGGTTTTGCTGGGGGGGAGAAAATAGAGAGATTCATATTGGTATGCAGGCTCAAACACCTTATTTCTGTAGTGACTAAGAAATATACCGATCCATTTTAAATAAGCAGAAACGACCAAGAACATCATGCAATAAATCAGGGATGGTTATCTTGGCACTTAGTTGTAGATCTCATGTTTTACTCAAGTATGACTTTTCATAATTTCCAAGATCAGATTTGTTTTAATTGGCATGGTCAACAATTTTCCCACTAAGTGGCACAGCCTGATGAGTATCATTGTGTGATTTAAAAAAATGTGTACAAGGTTACACAAAAATTTTTAAAGGAACCATGCACAACAACTAAATTTTAAAATGAACATTGGTCAATGCAAAAAGATTTTAAAGACATTTTCTAAACCTTTAAGCTGTTCTCACTCCTCCGTGACTGCTGACGTCTTCATTTGGGCAATCTTACTGCCTGAGCTTAGGGAAGTGCCAGGTGAAAGTTAATTAACTGACTAGTTTGTGCAGAGTTGCTATAAACTGCTAACTTTAAGTTTTTTTTTGGATATCTTAATCTTGCTTTTATTTTATTATCCGAGTAATCTGTTACAAATTGCAGTCGGTTTCCAGATATGCAGAACCGTTACATGTTTTTGGCCCTCGGTATTTGTACAGTTGTAATATTTAATTGCACTGATACTTAATCTACGTTCGGCAGTGCTTTCTATTTGGAATTGCATTTTTATGCTTTAACTATTTGCTGAACTAAAGATATTCAAATACTGCCACCCAACATCATTACATTTGTCAGGGTAAGCTGGAAGTATAGCTTTGTTCTACCTTCACCTTTGGTCCATTACCTTGCATCATTCATATCTTTCATGAATTATACTCATTTTTGCCACACAACTATGCTGTCTATTCTTCAGACCAAAGGACAGGGATGCAGCATGCTGAATATTTAGAGACTACATCACATGCAGAGCTTTGAGACAGTTTCTGGGTAAATGTGATCAGTGAAGTAAATGGGTAGTCTGTAATTATGCTCATTTTATTTTCTTGGGTAGATTTGGGAGATGATGCACAAAAAAATTATTTCCTTTAACGAGGGACACTGTCCAATATACTTGGTATTTTAATTTTAAGCTTGAACATATTGTGCTGATATTTTTTCCTTCCACTTCATAGTACTGCAATGGAGGTGACCTGGCAGATTATCTGCAAGGTAAGTTAAAATGTTCTTTATTACAACTGATGCGAGCTTTAGCTCTTAGAATTGGATATTGTTCAAAGGATTAGTATTCAAGACTCTGATGCACAAGTAACTGCTGACCTCATCAGTATGAAAGGGGTCAAATTCAGCACTTCCCTACTTAAATACATCTGCTTGTATAATGAGACTTTGGAGTTGTAAATTGAAAATTTGAAACCGCAGGATATCAGTAACTTTGAAATTCTGTCATTTTCGGTTCACATATGCCTTTCCCATCTGTATTGCACTTTAAGTTTGTTTGAAACATATTCTGTTCTCCCTGTCTTGCTACTGGTAACAGGATTCAGCGCAGCTTAAAGTGAGCAGAGCTGCTTATGTTGGAACAATTCAAGTTGGAGTCAGTTGTACACCATTGCATTGATCAGCTGCAATTTAAAGCACACGCATTGTTGGATTCTAATGTTTCAAGTGTCTAGCTATATTTGCAGAACAGAAAGTATTTGTTCAGTTTTGCATTATTGTTCATGCTGCATAATTAATATTTACTCCACTTTATTACAGAGTTGGCAGTTCAGGGTATGATCTCTGCTACTGTAGATTAAACTGAATCTGCAGCAAAACAGCCAGTGCAGAAATTTCATGAAATTAAGGGGATTGAGGAAAAGTTGAATACTCTGAAAATATTTGTATTATAATTGTTTAACAGTAATTATTGTGCTGATGTATAATCTTAATGACCCAAAACATTTTGAGAAAGCCCATTTGGATTTCAATGGATTGAATTCTAGGTTGCAGTCGGAGTATTGGAAAAACTGGTACTTAGAAAATGCCACAACAGTGGAATGCTTAAAGCTGAAATTAAGCCACAGGATAATTAATGCATGACTTCCCACTTCTTCAAACCTTTAGCTGGAAAATAACATATTGTCTTCACTGGATGTATCTTGCTCTTTATAACTGATCTTGTGCTTTAAATCAGAAATTGATTTGATTACCTTGCATCAATATTGGAACTGAACGTCTTGTCATTCAGGATGGTGCATAATCAAAATGTTGCAATTGTGTTGTGGGGGTCAAAGAAGTTTTTCATGTGGAAGTCTAATTTCAGAGAAGTAAAGATGTTCTTTCCATAACTTTGCAATTATATTGATTGTCAGGAGTGTTTTGATGTTTGGATCTGCCCAAATGTTCCTTGCAGAAGGGTAAACGGACCTCCTTGGTGTTGCCCTGCATGAAGTGCATTTCTTGTTGCAAATGAGCAGGATGCAACATTGTCAGTGAAAAGCTGGAAACATTGAGCAGGGCAGGCAGCATTTATGAAGCGAATGGAGAAATTAACGTTTCTGATAGTGGAACCTTCATCAAATCCATTGTGTGACAATGCACCCAAAGCATTAACACTGATCTTTGTATAGATTCAGACTGACCTGAGTGTTTCCAGCATTGCCTATTTTAATTTCAGTTTTCCTACATTTGCAACTTTTACTTTGAGATTGGTTCTTTTTAGTTGGTTTCAAAGATCTAGTTAACTGCTTACACTTGTAGAAATAGCATTCAGTCATATAGCCTCTGATATCAGAAGATTTTGTAAGAACATTATGCCCCAGATTTTAAAATAACTTTTTTTTTATTTTGAACAGTCAAAGGGACCCTTAGCGAAGACACCATTAGAGTCTTTCTCCAGCAGATCGCAGCTGCCATGCGAATCCTTCACAACAAAGGAATAATCCATCGGGATTTGAAACCACAGAATATTCTACTGTCTTATGTCAGCCGTAAAAAATCGAATATGAATGGCATACGTGTCAAAATAGGTAGAGCTAAGATTGTTGTTCTCTTTAGTAAAGTAATTCTTGTGCAGAGCATTACATAGAGATTGCATTGACCCCCCCCCCTCCTTTTGAAAAGTTGGAGATTGTACTGTCCTGCCACAAATGTTCCCATTAATCTGCATCCATCTCAAACTGCTGATTCTACCAGATTGTGGTATTTCCAGCGAGGGAACAGCTCTTGCTCAACCATCTGATGGGGCAAAGGAACAAATAAGAATTAATAGCTTAAGCTGAATGGAGTTGCCTGAGTTTTATGGCTAGAATTGCTAGATTCGAGGGTCAAAAATGGATCACTTGCCATTGTGTGGACTCTCCCAGGACTTCGGAAAAATCAGAGTCCAGTGTTATACTGGCTCAAAGTCTTGTGTTCAATTTACTTTTGATGCTGAGTCAGAGGACAGGATTAAATAGTATCTTACAACATGTCTCAAACATCTTGAAGCACTTCCCTACTTTGAATTTCTACGAAAGGAAGTGGGCACCAGCAACAGCTGATTGCTTCAGTTTGCCTCACTGCTCCTGGCCTATGTAAAAGGGAAAATAGGCAGGAATCCCACTCATGATTGGTATCCAGTGACTCTTGCTGGAAAGTGTGTGGGTGTCTGGTGACAGCAGAAGTGCTTGGCTATGATAGTTTAACAACTTTCCAACAACTGTCCAGATTCTCACATGACAACTTGACATCTGATTTGGCAGTCGGTAATTCATGTGGCATAATGGGTTTAATCTAGAACAGCTCTCTGAGAAACTTGGCACAAGACTTTTATTTACTACTGCACCACACATTCTCCTGGGAAGTTAGACCATAAGACATAGGAGCAGAAATTAGGCCAATCGGCCCATCGAGTCTGCTCCGCCATGCAATCATGGCTGATAAGTTTCTCAACCCCATTCACCCACCTTCTTCCCGCAACCTTTGATCCCCTTACCAATCAAGAACCTATCTATCTCGGTCTTAAATACACTCAATGACCTGGCCTCCACAGCCTTCTCTGGCAATGAATTCCATAGATTCACCACTCTCTGGCTAAAGAAGTTTCTCCTCATCTTTGTTCTAAAAGGTCTTCCCTTTACTCTGAGGCTGTGCCCTCTGGTCCTAGTCTCTCCTACTAATGGAAACATCTTCCCCACGTCCATTCTATCCAAGCCTTTCAGTATTCTGTAAGTTTCAATCAGATCCCCCCCTCATCCTTCTAAACTCCATTGAGTATAGGCCCAGAGTCCTCAAACGTTCCTCATATGTTAAGCCTTTCATTCCTGGGATCATTCTCGTGAACCTCCTCTGGACCCTCTCCAGGGCCAGCACATCCTTCCTGAGATACGGGGTCCAAAATTGCTCACAATATTCTAAATGTGGTCTGACCAGAGCCTTTCAAGCCCCAGCAGCACATCCCTGCTTTTATATTCTAGTCCTCTTGAGATAAATGCCAACATTGCATTTGCCTTCCTAACTACCGCGTCAACCTGCAAGTTAACCTTAAGAGAATCCTGGACTAGGACTCCCAAGTCCCTTTGCACTCCAGATTTCTGAATTCTCTCCCCATTTAGAAAATAGTCTATGCCTCTATTCTTCCTACCAAAGTGCATGATCTCACACTTCCCCACGTTGTATTCCACTGCCACTTCTATGCCCATTCTCCTAACCTGTCCAAATCCTTCTGCAGCCTCCCCGCCTCCTCAATACTACCTGTCCCTCCACCTATCTTTGTATGCAAACTTTGTGCAAACTTAGCCAGGATGCCTTCAGTTCCTTCATCTAGATCATTAATGTATAAAGTGAAAAGTTGTAGTCCCAACACTGACTCCTGCGGAACTCCACTAGTCACCGGCCGCCATCCTGAGAAGGACCCCCTTATCCCCACTCTCTGCCTCCTGCCAGACAGCCAATCTTCTATCCATGCTAGAACCAAGCCTCAAACACCATGGGCTCTTATCTTACTGGGCAGCCTCCTGTGTGGCACCTTGTCAAAGGCCTTCTGGAAGTCCAAGTAGATAAACATCCATTAGCTCTCCTTTGTCTAACCTGCTCGTTACCTCAAAGAATTCTAACAAATTTGTCAAGCATGACCTCCCCTTGATGAAACCATGCTGACTTTGCCCGATTTTACCATGCACTTCCAAGTATTCTGAAATCTCATCCTTAATAATGGACTCTAAAATCTTGCCAACGACCGAGGTCAGGCTAATCGGCCTGTAACTTCCCGTCTTTTGCCTCACTCCCTTCTTAAACACGGGGGTTACATTAGCGATTTTCCAGTCCTCTGGGACCCTCCCTGACTCCAGTGATTCCTGAAAGATCACCACTAAATGCCTCCACTATCTCTTCAGCTATCTCCTTCAGAACTCTGGGGTGTAATCCATCTGGTCCAGATGATTTATCCACCTTCAGACCTTTCAGTTTTCCTAGCACCTTCTCCTTGGTAATGGCCACCATACTGCCCCCCGACTCTCTTGAACTTTGGGGATGTCACTCGTGTCTTCCACTGTGAAGACTGACGCAAAGTACCTATTCAGTTCCTCCGCCATTTCTTTGTTCCCCACTACTACTTCTCCAGTGTCATTTTCCAGCAGCCCAATGTCCACTTTTGCCTCTCTCTTACCCTTTATATATCTAAAAAAAACTCTTGCAATCTTCTTTTATATTACTGGCTAGTTTACCCTCATATTTAATCTTCTCCCTCCTTATTTCTTTTTTAGTTGTCCTCTGTTGGTCTTTGTAGGCTTCCCAATCCCCTGGTTTCCCACTGCTCTTCGCCGCTGTTCCAAGAATTCCTATCTGGGCCGAGTAATTCCTGGTACAGATTATTTACAACTTTGCTGACAGGCAAGCATGACTGTGCTTGGGATATAAACAGAGGCATCACACTCATTAACCAGCAGCCAGTGTCATACTTGGTTTATTGCAATTATGTGGTAAACAGAATAATTCAGTTCATACTGCATAAACTAAAATAAATACTCCAATGTAATTCCAGGATTTCAAATTAAACACAAGTTGCAGGTCACACAGATCTTAAAACAACATCAGGACCGAAGAGTTTACGCAGTTGGGTTTGTTGTGTATTTTCATTATTTTAGATTCAGATTTTCAAAATTTGTCTTTTATCTGGCTGACTGTATTGGCATTGTCCAGGAACAAGTGACTGGTTTCTTAAAGAGCTAGTTAATTCCTGAATAGGTTTGATTAATTATCCTTAAAGGTACAATTTTGTTGATGCTGTCTGGTTTAAAAACAATTACAAAGTTCTTTCATTAATATGCATTTTGTGTATTTTTGATCATATACCTTATCCTTTTTTCATGTGCTAAGTAAATACGATGAACTGAACTGATGTGGAAAGTGCCCTTTCTGAGTCAATTGCCGAGACATGTTACAACCATTCTCCAATTAAGTTTTAACCTTCCATCTTATACGTAGATTTGTTGTTTCATTCCAGTTTCTTGAATCTGGCCCTCTGCTGTTACTGAGAAGGTTTCATTACACTGCAGCTATGTTTTTTTAATTTACACCTTTATGATGGTGCTTTGCTTCAGTTACTACTGAGACACAGTAAGAACCTTTACAGTATTCCCTGCTGCTTTAGTATTTTCCTCATTACTATTCACACTGCTTTTGTCTTTCCTGTGTACAAAATGACTCCTATATATGACTACATAGTAATTCACTGTAATTCACAGTGATTCACTTTTAGGAAGAGCTTTGAAATTTTTCGACATGATGAGAAGCTATATAATTAAACACATTTCCTTAGGTGTGTTTTCTTTAGTCAGATATTTCAATCAAATTATTGAAAGCATTTCTTTGCTATTCCCTCGCAGCTGACTTTGGATTTGCCCGGTATTTACAGAGTAATATGATGGCTGCCACTCTTTGTGGGTCCCCCATGTACATGGTGAGTGATGTATCAGCTTGTCTGCTAAGTGAGGTGGAGATTGTTTCAAAAATGTTGCATATCATGTACAGCACTGTGTTTTTACAAGTGAGTAATTATATGTACTTGTTCCTTCAATCTGTATTTGTATGGTACTACTTGTATGTATTGTCTCAACCCCTCACCATCCACACTTCCAGATTGCAGGAAATTCAACTTGGTTAAACACAGGATGTTAAGTTCCAGATTTGTGGCTCAGAACCTATAGTAGATGGGAGGAGGCAAATTACCTACTTCCATCATACAGGAGACAATGCAAATCCGAATCTCATCTCGGTGCCTGGCTGTCTACTTTCTTGATTAAAAAATGGTGTGGTGTATGTAGACACTTAGAGCAAGAGAATGAGGACGGATAAATATATAACCAACAAATTCAACTTGATCAGTAGAAATCCATTACAATGCTGCATTTTGACAGCATCTGTCAGTTTTCCTTAGTGCCCTACTCTGTCATATAATCTACTCTCCCTGGTGCAATTGTATAACCTGTTTTACTGGGGTTATGATAGGGAGGAGGGGGAGGGAGAAACAGGAGTCGATGAGGTACAATCTGTATGAAGTTACTTTTGGGATTGTGTGTGGACTTTTTGACTTCTTGTTGTGTGCAGAGATTACCACATAATTCAATTGGGCCTATGAGCTTAAATGTAATATGAAGAACCAGAGGACACCAATTTAAGGTAAATGACAAAAGATCCAAATGCAGCATGAAGGGAAGCCTTTTTTACGCAGTGAATGGTTCGGATTTGGGATGCATTGTCTGAGAGTGTGGTGGAGGCAGATTGAATTATGGTTTTCAAAAGGGAATTGGATAATTATCTGAACAGGATGGGGTGAATGGCCTCCTTCTGTGCAGTAACCATTCTGCTGGGACTGAGAATTACAGCAAGATATTCAGCAAGACATTTTTTTAAAAAGACTTAATTGGCTCAGCATTAACCGCTTAACTGGGACTGAGGAAATTTGGAGATGGAGGGCAAATAGCTGGCGAGTGCTGTGGTGAGGATTGTGTTTTTGGGTTTGAATGTAACTTCTGAAGGAATTTTTTTTGTTGGGATAGTGCGTTTAAGGGATTTTGATACATCTATTTGTTGCATTTATTTGTTTTTTTTTCCTCACCATTCCTGAAATTTGAAAGGGGGAGGGTGGGAGCCGGTTTAGTGGGTTCAAGCCATATCTGCAGTACAACTGTGCGTTATTTGTCTTCACTCATGTGTTGAGAGTTCTGCATTACATAGTATAGTGCAAAATAGTGTTGCTCCTGGATCATGAGGGAAATACAGAAGTGATAGTTATGGTAAGTGTACAAATTCATCAGTTTCTTTTTTAGCAATTTGGGCACCTGATAGGTGTCTGTTAAGCAGGTGATAGATGGTGCAAAATTGGATTGATCAATCAAGAAGCCAAAGGGGAATCTGCAGTTACTTCAAGAAGGAAAATGTTTTCTTTATTATATTGGTGATAAAATAATTTGGAATTGTGAAAATGCACCACGCATTTAAGAGAATTTGTGATTAATGCTAGAATGAGGACTGTAGTAAGATTTAATGGCCTTTCCCTCCATTGTACTATTGATATTTCTTTTGTTTCAGGCACCCGAGGTCATCATGTCGCAACATTATGATGCCAAGGCAGACCTCTGGAGTATAGGCACTGTAATATTTCAGTGTCTTGTTGGCAAGCCTCCTTTCCAGGTAGATATTGAGAGAAAGATGCTTTTATAGGATGTACCTTTGAATCTCCTGAGACAGTTTTTTTTCAAATGGTATAGTAGTTTGTCTGAGGTGCTGTAGAAATCCCATTATCTGCCATGATAAAAAGGATCCCCTCCCATCAATTTGGGGTTAATGGATATCAGCTAATCAAGAGTACCCAAGTTTTACACTTGTACGTATGGTACAGCAATATGGTAGGCTTGGGTACAAAGACAAAAACACATTGTGTAGCTTTGTGTATCTACATGAATAAACATGTAATGATGTGACACCTCACACAAGGCTTTGTCCTGTGAGAAACGAGTGTTTGCAGTGGGGGTGGTAGAGGTAAAATATGTTGAAAGTCATCTTGTTAACATTACAGTTACCAAGTTGGTAGGTAAACAAGTTGATCTTAAATTTTTGGCAATCAACCTTACACATGGAGTTCATTAGCTGGGAATGTCTTAAAGGGATTGAGAGCAGGAATAATATTTTAATAGAGTTAGTACGCATGCTTATTTTAACCTTGATTTCTCAAATTTCCTCTTCCTTGAGAGCTTTTTCTTCTAAGATGAAAGCAATTTATTCTAAAATCCATCTTTAATTTTGAATCCTGGATAACTTGGATTGTATGCGATACTTTTAGGAATGTGCATGTCCACGATGGATAAATCCTTCAGGATTGGTTGGAAGAGTTGAATATTACTGCCAAGCCATGCAGACAAAAAAAGTAGAAAAAAGGGAATAATACTGCTTTTTATTTTCACACTCCTGCAGTATTAAGCTGATTAACATTCACCAGCTTATTATGACATCAGAATTAGGTCACGTTCACTGAACAAATGACTATAGCTATCTTTGCAATGTCCGCTCAACAGTTCAGTGTTTTAGAAAATAGAATTTGAAATATGTGGCATATTACTGAATGCTTACACCCACCAGGGCAATTTCTTAATGGTTATTGTTCTCTTGAGTAATTGAACCAGCATCTAATTTGCATTTAAAATGTCTTTCTGTTGTAGGCAAACAGTCCACAAGATTTAAGGCTCTTCTATGAGAAAAACAAGTCTTTAGTGCCTAAGTGAGTGTCTACCTATTTAACCTTGGGTCAAATTTACTTCAGTTTCTTTTTAGATATAGACGTTTTGTGGGCTTCCGTGAGGTGTAAAACTTTTCCCAAGTGGGAATATGCCTATTGTGCATTATAGCTTCTGGAAAATGTGGCCATAATGCTTTACCACCTCCTGTTTCAATACTGCGATTGATAACAGCTTCTGTTATCAATTTTAGAAGGATTGTGTCTAGGACCGTTACGCAGTTTATAGAATTTAGTCTGAATTGTCAAAAGTGAAAGATTATATTTCAAGAAGGGAATTTTTGGTGACCATATTTTGAGAGATTTCTGCTGTTACTTTTGTTTTGAGATTTAGTTCAGCACTGTGAAATGAGTTTGGGATTATACACTACTTATTCCATGTGAGGAGGATTGTACCACTGCTTTGTCATAGCATTATTCTTTTAAGCAACTTATTTCTTTGAAATTGGCTAGGGTGTTGGAGCTAAGAAATTGAACACTTCCATTTTGGACATTGTGGCATCGCAGAACACTAATGTATCTGTCATAGCACTTGTTGCACACACAGTGAAAACCCTCTCTACAGCTTCAGTAACATGCTGCAACTCTGATTTGAGAAGCTGAATTTTTCCTACTTTTCACATCATCCGCCCTTAAGCTTAAGATATTTCCAGACAAGCTTGGTAATTTGAACCAAATTGTAGACAGTTCTATGCTGTAGAGCCAACCTTCCCATGTGGAATCTACAGAAAACCATTAATGCCAAGAGCAGAAGCCCCAGTCCCATAGGCCTATGCTGACTGCTTTGAGTAGATTATTGCATAGTTTCATGTGCTGATGTTATTACTAAGAAATGTGTGCTTGGTAAATATGGGGAGAACAGACTTTACAATTATTGACTTATTGACAGGGCAAATGGGCCAATGAATATAGTGCAAGCCCATATAGTGTGATGACAGCATTACTTTTCCTGACTCAAATGTTAAAGCACAAAATGCTTAATTTTGTTATTTGGTCTTGCAATACTGCTTCCCTTTACTTTCTACTGGTGATGCTGATTTTTCTATTAAACAGCATCCCAAGTGAAACTTCTAGTCACCTGGGTGGCCTATTGCTTGGCTTGCTTCAGAGAAACCAGAAGGACAGAATGGATTTTGGTGAGTTTCTGGTTTTAGTTTCCTTACTTCATATCCTTTAATAAGTTTTAGATCTAACTGATTTCAGTCATTCAGTTCCTTGCTGTAGTTATCTTTAACTGCTTTGCCTCAGTTCATCTGTTGCTGAAACGCTCACCCATGCCTTTTTTTTGTAGACTTGACTATTCCAATGGTCCACTGGCTGGTCTTGCACTCTCTGTAAACTTTTGAACTCATCCAAAATAGTGCTGCCCATATCCTAACTCACACAAAATCCTGTTCACAGATCATCCCTTTGTCTGCTGGCCTACACTGGCCTCTGGTCCAACAATGCCTCTATTTTTAAAATTCTCACGCTCGTTTTCAGATTGCTCCATGGGCTTCACCCCTTCTACATTTGTGATCTCCTCTAGCTCTAAAACCCTCCGTGATCTCTGCGCTCCTCCAATTCTGATCTCTTGTGCATCCCTAGTAGTCATCGCTCCAGATTGGCAGCGTGCCTTCAGCTGCCTAGGCCCTAAGGAATTCCCTTCTAAATTTCTCTGCCTCTTCTCCAACATCCTTTTAAGATGCTCCTTAAACCCTGCGGAGAGGAGCACAGTTAACGTTTCGAGTCCGAATGACCCTTCAACAGAACTAAGTAAAAATAGAAGAGAGGTGAAATATAAGCTGGCTTAAGGGGGGGTGGGACAAGTAGAGCTGGATAGAGGGCCAGTGATAGGTGGAGATAACCAAAAGATGTCACAGACAAAAGGACAAAGAGGTGGGACAAGTAGAGCTGGATAGAGGGCCAGTGATAAGTGGAGATAAGGAATCGAACCTATTTCCATTATTTAAACCCTACCTATTTGACTAAGCTTTTGGTCACTTGCCTTAACAGTAACAACTTTAATTTATGGTATCAATTTATCATAGTAGTATTTCCTAAGGTGCTTGACAGGGGCTTTATCAAAGAAAATTTAACACCAAGCCACATGAGGTATTGGGACAGGTGAACAAAACCTTGAACAAAGGCAGGTTTTAAGGAGTGTCTTCATGGAGGCTGGAACATCTTTGGATGTTAAAGGCATGATATAGATGCAAGTCATTGTATTATGTTAATATTGTGTGATACATTGTTAAATTAGAGTTCATGTACTATCCTTGTGATATACATATTCATTGCAAAGGAGCATAGTTTTCTGCCCACATCCAGAATTTTCCTCACCACTTTTGAGGTAGGAAAGGCCCATCCAAAAATGGCATTATTGCATTACTACTACAATCTGCTTACAGGCCTACTTGGACAATGCAAAGGAGCCCACCCACACAAGTATAATATCACATTCCGTGAGAAGCTGACTCTGGTTGACAAAGTAATCCTCTAGGGGAAGTCTAATGTCTGCCAATACAGGATCTCATACACATGTTGTTAATTGAGTCTAATTTTGTAGTTCACATGGGTGTTCTTGCGATTTCTGTACAGTCAAAATTAACAGTATACTTTGAACTATACACTTTAATCCCAACTAACAGTTTGATTTGCCTCCAATCACCAGTTGTGTTATAAATGATACTGTGGATATACATTTGTGTACAATAAGAGTCCCAAATGTGGAGTTTAAAATGCAATGTTTCACTGGAAAGTAAACATATTCACAATACCTTTTGAGACAAATGACTAATATATTTGTAGCTTGTAATATTTGTTCACTGAAATCTTGGTCATAGGATTTAGAGGCAGCTCTAAACAACCAGGAGCTTCAAAGAATAAAACAAACTGAATTTTTGTTTTTCAGAGACATTCTTTAACCATCCTTTCATGGATCAAACATTGTCAGTCAAAAAATGTAAGTCATTGGTTTTGTTTTATTATAATTTGTTAGTGGTCTTTACTAAATTGTGGGCTGCAAACACCCTTTTAGTTTGGTTTATAAGGCAGATAAAGCTAACAATTACTGACTCTCTTCATAAATTCTACTTGGGCAATGCAGAGAGAAATTTTGCTTCAACCAATTTACTACCTTTCTCTCAAAGCAACTGACTTTAATTAGCCAATCACCCCCTTGAGGTAGATAATGTCTGCCAGAACATGTATTTATACTCGGGTTCTTATTTGAGTCCAATGTTCACATGGATGTTCTTTCAATATCTTTCAATGGAAATTAACAACTTGTATTGATTGAACATCATACTTCATCTCAATTGGCTGTTGAGTTTAATCCAGCTCACTGTGTTGGAAATAGTAGTATGTTTTTTTCCCTGCCACAACCCCTCCCTATTTTCCTCAAAATATTTCTTTAATCTGTTTTTGCATCCAGTTGCACAAATCATAACATTGTACCTCCCATGTTGCATGCCCATCAGCCATGATCAATAGCAGCCACACAAAGACAGTCTTGTCCATGTGGTCTCCTGAGTATTTTGTGAGAAGCTTTTTTGGGGAGGATGTGGTTTGGAAGAAGGGAGGTAGATGCAATTTGTATGCATTTTATACATGCTAGTGACCACCTGCAATTCATTTGTTTTGCATGCTAATTTTGCATGAGGGAGCATCATGAAGGATATTTGGGCTTTTGCCAATTTGTTGTTGTCTGTTGGTTTCCTCTTCCTGTTGACTGTCATTGTATATTTCAATGGTGGCAACAACCTTTTTTTTAAAAAAGCTTTCACTGGCTTAAGCCATTCTTTTAAGCTGAATTTTTTGAGTTAATAAAATTATGTATTGGTTGACACATTCATATCGACACTTAAAATTGTATTGCTGAAAAAGAGACATTTTTTGTTGAAGCTTTTTGTCTTGGATTCATCAGGGCAATTCACAAGAAAATACCAATGCCATGGGAAACAGCATATTTATACTGTATGAGAAGAGAGTGCTGATTGGTTGGCAAGTGCACTCTCATTGGTAGAAGTGTTGCCATGGAGAATACACCAGTTGATGGTGACTGACAGTTAACTGCCAAACATTGTTTGAAATTTAAATCAGGCAGCTTGGCTGTAGCCAAGACATTGTCTGGGGAATTAACTAGTGAATGGCTGTCACTTGTTTAACTGAAATAGGTGCACCGTGTGTACATGTTCTTTCTGCCTACAAAGAACAGAGCCTTGTGTATCAATATATGTAGCTTCCGCTACATGCAAGTGCGTCACACTGCGAGCTCAACTGACAACCGCAAATTAATTGTCAATGTAATTCTTAACACAGAGGATTATTTAGCAAATGTTGTCCAATCGCAGAATCGCACCGAATGTTGGACACTGTGTTTTGAGTTTTGCAAGCAGGGGCTGGTTGGATACGGTCTGTGGTGAACAGCGGCTGGGACGTGCTGTTTGATATGATCCGCCAGCCTTTGGAATGTACGGCCTACATACCTAGCATCATACTGGCACGGAAATTCATGTACCACATTACTCATTTGTGTGATGGGCAGAACGTCTTTTTGGCTTGACAACAGCATCCTGTTAGTGGCAAATACCACTTGTGTTTCTACTGCATAGCAGCGTGAAACAGCTTGTGTCATCTGTTGCTCAAATGTTTGATATAGATTACCCTGGAAAGGCAAAGTGAGGGACTGGGCACTTTTCAGGGTTGAAAGTGATGGCCTTGGGCCAGTTCATGAGTTTGTGTGATATACATGCCTCTACTGATGAGAGTCCACTTGCCAACCAGTCAGCATTCTCTTCTTATACAGTATAAATATATTGTTTCCCCTGACAATGGTATTTTCTTGCAAATTGCCCTGCTGAGTACAAGACGAAAGGCTTTGACAAAAATGTCTCTTTTTTCAGCAATGCTTAAGGTCTGTACTACCAAACGACTACCTAAAACTGTATTGCACTTGAAAGTTATTCTCCCAAATGAGCATACTTATTAGCAGTCCTTAGAGCCTGAAGGCAGTTGAACATCCATTTAGGACTGAGATGAGGAGAAACCTCTTCACTCAGAGGGTGGTGAACCTGTGGAATTCTCTACAACAGAAGATTGTGGTTACCAAGACCCTGAATATATTTAAGAAGGAAATAGATAGATTTCTAGACTCTAAAGGTGTCAAGGAGTATGGAGAGAGAGTGGGAGTATGGCGTTGAGATAGAGGATCAGCCATGATCATATTGAATGGTGGAGCAGGCTCGAAGAGCCGAATGACCTACTCTTGCTCCTATTTTCTATGTTTCTATGTAAATTAGCACAAGAAAGCTAAAAGTTTTAAACTGTAGCTTATGGTGCTAATATTGTTTTATTAACTAATGTTCTCAGTGTACTGCATTAAAAAAGGAAGGTGTAAATTACCTATCTAAGGAAACAGCAAAATCAAGGTCAACAGATTGGGAGGGCAGAAGGCATTATTTCACATTAAAGATCATTTCTGTGACTTGAGTGGTATTTTTCTGTTGCAGGTATAAAATAGCAACCTGTAGTTAGCGTCTCCTCTCACTGCTGACATTTTTGTTCAAGCTTCGCTCTAACACTGTACACAATGGCATCAACGGAAATGGAAACATGATATTATGGAAATTGCTCTTTCAGTGTTTCTATTCTGCCACTTCATCATGCCCTGTTTAAATCAGGACATGGTTGAATGATAGGGAGCGTGCTTGAAATACATTTGGATCAATTAAATTGGATGTTTTAATGCAAAGCCATAATGAAATATGGTACTTAGACGTAACGATTGGAACGATTATATCTGCAGCGTGCCCTGTGCCTGTACCCACGTGCCCTGGTTCCGTTTCTGGTAGCTCTTGTGGCAGCTCTCCATCTTGTCATTTTGCCTCTCCTCCTGTAAGTAGTCTATTTTATTGATGCATTATTTATTCCACATAACATCTGACTAAAATTCTGCCATTGATGTTGAATGATGAATTAATCTGACTCACTAGTTTCATTAATTGATAATTATTGGTAAGTGAACAATTTGAAACTGCAGTAAAGACTTACTACTTTCAGATCGTTTATATTTACCATATATACTTGAATAATGGTCGATCTCGTGGATAAGTCAATCCTAACTTTTAGCCAAAAAATCTAAACTCTTTGTGCTTCCTACCTGGTCACTGCTGAAGTCAAACTTGCTTATAGAATCATAGACTAGAATACCATTGAATGCGACTGTTCAGCTCCTCGTGTCTGCGCACGTCATCATGTGATGTCAAGGCTACCACCTCACTGGTGTGCGCTGCGTTCCTGCCAATCCCGCCTCTTAATATGGCATCATGGTATCAAGAAGGAAAACGGTAGATACATAGCCCAGTTCAAACTTAGTTGTTGAGATGGCAGAGCAGATAGGTAATTGTTCAGCAGCTAGTGAATTTAAGGTATTGGGGAAGAATGTTAGAGATTGGAAGCTCTGTACGCAGTTTGTGAGGGTGCCTAAGAATAAATATGCAGACGGAGGAAAACCTAGATGTGGCCGCAGTTAAAAGATGAGTTGCAAAATACGCCAATGAAAATAGTTGGAATGGACTCTTGTTTCTCAAGAATCTGTCCGAATCTTCTACCTGAAACAAGCATTTCTTATGTTCTTTTTTGAGGTAGAAGATCAGCCATCTGCACTGCGACAGAACACCAAGATTTCAGTGTCTCATAGCAGAACTTGATGATAGGCTTATCGAACTTCAGTGGTTTATAATCAAACATCAACAGAAGAATGGATACAGATTGGCCTGTATTGGGAACATGGATAAGACTCTCAAATTTTGACTTGTCAGCTAGTAAAATGATGAGGAAAGTTGGAGAGAAAACTGTTAGTGAAGACAACTGGCCACGAAAAGAGTGGATTCACTATTGTGCTGTTGCGTAGGCCCGATTGGACATAACTTAAGCCAATGGTGATATTCCAGAGAAAACCCTTCCCAAAACAGCAATTCCCAAAAGGAGTAGTCGTCTATGTTCATGATAATGGATGAAGGTGACTCGGGAATATGGTCGAGGAAATTTTGGAGTTTCCAACCAGGAGGATTATGTAAAGATAAAGGCCCTGGGATATGTTCAGATCACACCTTGTTGATGATATTGCTGAAGCTAGGTTGCAAAACAGTGATAGTGCTGTCCCGGTGCTCTAACCAGCCTTGTTCAAACATTGGATGTCTCTCTAAGCTAGCCCTTCAAGGGTAACATTAAAAAAAAGTGGAATGACTGGATGATCGGAGAAGAAGACATTCGCTAAGGGAGCCAGCATCTGGGCTCCGATGTTGGCAATCCTGTGACTAGGTTGTAGAGGCCTGGGAGGAGAATGCTGCTGATCACTCGGCATGGTGCCACCTGGTCCAACAAGGCACAAGCCACTTCAAGGCTCAACGACTCGACAATGAGGCGGAATGGTGGCGGCAGAGGAAGGAGAAGAAAGCCAACCTGGCCTGTGATTTCCACTCCCCTGCGCAACAACGTGCCCCCATTGCAGAAGGACATGTGGATCCCGAACCTGGCCGTTCAGTCATCTGAAGTCTCACTGAGCCTGATGGACGTCATCCTCGATTCCGATGGACCGCGGACGACAACCGGCTCCGATGATGATAATCCTGTGAATGGGTTGTAGAGGCCTGGGATGAAATCAGAATGGAAATTGTCACCAAATCATTCAAGAAATATGGGATATCCAATGCACTTGATAGCACAGAAGATGATTATTTGTGGAATGATGTGGCTAATGATATGATTCCTGATGAAGATGATGTTGATGATCCATCTGATGATGCCATTCAAGAAGCAGATTGAGACACTTTATTAGGTTCTGAAAATGGGAAGGAGTGTGATTTTTATACACATTCAGTACATGCTCTGCTGCAAAGTAGTATTCTTTTCAGCGCTATGAAAAAAACTGAGTGAAATTGTATAAATTTGTATTTTTTTTTTATTCATTCATGGGACGTGGGCATCGCTGGTTGGGCCAGCATTTATTGCCAATCCCTAATTGCCCATGTTGCATTTAAGAGTCATCCACATTGCTGTGGGTCTGGGGTCATATATAGGCCAGACCAGGTAAGGATGTCAGGTTTCCTTCCCTAAAGGACATTAGTGAACCAGATGGGTTTTTTGCAACAATCAGCAATGGTTTCATGGTCATCATCAGAATTTTAATTCCAAATTTTTATTGAGTTCAAATTTCACCATCTGGATGGGAGTCGAACCCGGGTCCCCAGAGCATTACCCTGTGTCTCTGGAATACTAGTCCAGTGACAAAACCACTATGCCACCGCCTCCCCTCCAGGAGCTCTTACCTTTGAATTTGATAAATTTGATGAATTTAGTATACTGAAATCGATGTCTGTCTCCAGGGAGCTTATTATTTATAAATAAAAATACTTTTTGGCTCCTTTTGTGCTACTTTTGGAGGTGGAGTTGGCGGGAACAGTCACAGACTTGGCAACTCTGCAATAGTGAGACAATGGGAGAGGGTGGATTTCAACCCCTCGCAAACATTACTTGTAAAAATCAACCCCTACTTCTTGACTAAAAATTTACACTGGGAATTTCCAGCCCTGTTGTGGCGTGACTCACCGCAGGAGATTCGACAGCCCAGCCTAAAGCCCTTTCACAATCCAGCAGCGGGTCCCGCCCTTAGCCTTAGAAACTTGATTTTACACAAGTATATGAAGTAATTTTAATTTAGTAAGTCTGACATTAATTTCAGGTCAAAGAATATTCATTTAATAGATAAATCAGGAACAATTGTTAATTTGTTGACTTGCAAATATAAAAATCAAATCCGGCCGCAGAATTATGGCATGCTCTTAACTTATTTGTGGGGAAGTTAGCTTGATGCTATTTTCATAACTCCAATTTGCGCTCATGCCAATTAAATTTGTATTCCAGCTAAGTTTGCATTTTTTTGTATCAAAGCCAGCTGTAGAATAAACCTACACATACATTTGTTTTATGTATTTCTGTTTGTAGCCTGGGGCTGAATTTTGCCGTCAGCGAGCAGGGGGCAGGGCCCGCTTGCCGACTGGTAAAGTAACGCGGGATGACGTCAGGGAGAACCCCCGATGTCATCCCGGCCCATTTAAATTTTCAGGAAGGCGAACCTGCAGCAAAATCAGTTGTGGGCCTGCCAACTGAGGCCATTGACAGGATCATTGAAACAATTAAAGGACCTGCACGTCCAACCTTAAGATTGGCGGGCAGGCCAGGAGCCCCGAGGGACAATAGAAAAAACATGAAACCTCGTCCACCGACGGGATGAGGTTTCATGTAGGGATTTAAAAAGTTTAATAAAGTTTTAGTATAATTTATGAACATGTCCCATCTCAAGTGACATTGTCACATGAGGGGGACATGTTAAGGATTTTTTTTTTCTATTTTTAACATTTTTAAAACTGTTTTTAACAGCGATCTCCCTGAGGCAGCACTTAGCCTCAGGGAGATGTGCGCTCTTTCGTGCGCATGTGTGCAAGAGCGTACTCTCACTTTTGGGGAACCCCCCGCCCGCACAGGAAGCGCATAGCGCTTCCCGGTGGATGTCACGCTGGGCGGACCTTAATTGGCCCGCCCACTTAAAATGGCAGTGGGGCCCGCTTCTCCACTGGGGGTTGGGCCTGCCTGCCCTCCCGGTAGGCAGAAAATTCTGTCCCGACCTCCGTTCTATTTTGCCGGTATTCTGTTAAGCCAAGCATATATACAATTGGAGACATCATGTGGTGCACCAAAGGAACCTTTTCCTCTCTTCATTGGCAGCCAGTTTCCAGAAGTTTGGATAGCAAAGTTGGAACGATGACATTCTCTCTTGTATGCCAACCTTGTCAATTTAAATTAGACTCCAATTATGTCATCTTTAGCTTGTCCTGAATATATATCTTTCATTACCATCTGCCTTCATTTTTTTGACAATCCCCCAAGCTTAGAAGATACAAGGTCTGGATTTGTCCATACTGGGATTTCCTGGTGATTTGTGACAAATATATTTAAACTTTGAAATTGAATTTTTTGGTTCTGTGTATTTTTTCCCATGGAACAACTTTGTAGAAAAATAAACTTTACAGAAGTGAGACTTGGTTTGATAGCAGCAATCCTCAAACTCTAATTTGAGACTTCTGGTTCAATGCTGCCCAAGCCCTTGGATCCTCTTTAGTGTTTCGCTGTAGCTACTGAGCATGGCCCAATAACTTGAAAATGGTAGGTGATCAATAACACAGTTGCTGTATCAACCCTATATCAGTGACTTGTCGGGTATTCAGTGAATGATAATGGGACACCATCTTTTGTCATGGGATGTTTTGGCTTAGTGGCAAAGTCAATTCTCCCCTGTAAAGTTGGTGTGCTGTGCAGTCTTGAGTTTTGTGTGACATGGTGCCCAACTCTTCAGATAAGGCAGTGACAGACTCAAGAATCCAAAAAAAATGACTTGGATTTATAAAGCATTTTGCATGACCACTGGGCGCCTCAAAGTGCTTTACGGCCAAAGAAGTATTTTTTGAAGTGTAGTCACTGTTGTAATGTGGGCAACAAGGCAGCTAATTTGCGCACAGCAATCTCCCACAAACAGCAATGTGATAATGACCAGATAACTTTTTTTTTGTGATGTTGATTGAGGGATAAATATTGGCCAGGACACCAGGGATAACTCCGCTGTTCTTCTTCGAAATAGTGTCCTAGGATCTTTTACATTCACCTTAGCAGACAGACTTTTAGTGGTTATGTGTTTTGATATATTTTTGGTACCATTACCATCAGAGACTATCCTAAATTTTGGTTGTGACGTGGTGAATGGAGAAATTAAAAATAGAGAAAATAGACCAGCCTAATCTTGTCTTGTATTTTATGTGTTGAAATAGATATACAATCACAATCCTCTAAAGGGTAATATTTTAAGCAAACATAAATCTAAAACTGTTTTCTGTCAAGAAGAAACCTTGCAGAATAACAGAATAAGCTGTAATTTATAATTTTATTAATGCAGCTCCAAGATTATAAAGGCAAAATGTAACACTACCTTCTGATATAGTCACTATAATATAACTTATCTGGTTTTTTTTTCAGTCATTACCAGATATGCAACGCATACAGGAGGACACTCTGTCTTCCCCGCCTTTGGGTCCACCTAACTATCTGCAGGTTTCCAAAGACTCTGCCAGCAGTGGCAGTAAGAACTCTTCATGTGACACAGATGACTTTGTTCTAGTTCCACATAGCATCTCTTCAGATCAGTCATGTAAGCAACTGCTCTTTGCTTCTGAAGGTTTTATTTCACTCAGCTCAAGGATTCACGTTTGCCATTGTGCCTATCTAAACAGGAAAAAAAAGACTGGGGATTCTAGAAGCAGCTTGACTGCACTGTTGCAACGTAGGATATTAAGGCCTGAAAATGTATTGGTATAAGTTGGCTGCTGTCAGTTATCCCCCCCAGCTCTTTTTATGCCTTGCCTTTCTTCCAGATTTGGGATTGAAGTACATTGCTACATAGAGTAAATGTGTTTTATTCTGTCTGATTGGGGGTACCCAAAACAGAGAAGCGTTTCAACCCCAGCAATAAAATTACACTCAGTAACCACAGAAAAAGTTTGGCAAAAATATGAATACCCTGAAAATCACGTGAAATTATACTTGTATTTAGTTTCTTGTAAATATTCTTCTCTCTATTTTCCAAATTTACCAAATATTATATTCAAGACTTATTCAAAAGATGGCACCTCCAGCAATGTAGCACTCCCCAATACTGCACTGGAGTCAGCCTAGATTAAGTCTCTGAATTTGGCCTTTAAATCTCAAAAGAGGCAAGAATGTTCCAGTTGACCCAAGGTTGACAATTAAATGGGCAGATGATGCTGAATGGGTTCAAATTAGGTCTTTTCGAACAGCTGTTTTGGGTTTGAAACTGGATTTGCTACTTATTCCTAATTAATTATACTCACATAATCTGTCACAAACGTTTACTGTGTTGTAACCCTGATCTTGTAAAATAAATAGAGGACCAGAAAGTATCTATCAGATGTATTGTTTACGTAATTGCATTGTTTTTTTTAAAGATCCAACTCTTTCTTTCAAAGTTATCACACTCGTATTAACCAATACATGTAAATACTTAGCTATCTTTAACCATTGTATTCACCTTGGAAAGGTTTTGGTGTTTCTGATAGTTTATGCTCATAAGTCTGTTCTGAAATTTTATGTAGATGACATGCCATTGGGGACGGTTGGCAGACGAGCTTCCAGTGAATTTTTGATGTGTGGAGGGTACGTACCAGTCAACTAAAATTCTGTACTTTGTGATTGTTTAGTAGTGATGGAGGAATGACTTGGAATAGTGTTAGTCATTGGAGATCATGATGTGAACAGGATGCTTTTTTTTAAACTGCAGGTAAAGCGTAGTTGCTGTGATTAAGTTTGTTACTTAGGCAGCGATTGCTGAGGATTAGAGGAGACACAAGTTCGAAATTTCACTATGTTGAAGAAAAGCTCTGAACTAGAATTTGTCCCCTTCCCCAACTTCCAGGATAGTAGAAATGTGAACTCACAAAGAAGATTGCTGATTTGGAATTGCCTTTAAAAGGAGTTGAATCAACATCGCTTGGGGATTAATAGCATGTTTGATTCTTTTTTACCAGAGGAGATAGGACGCGGAACTTGGGTGTAGAAATAACAGTAATGCCAAATGAATCATTAGTAATCTAGTGGGACCTTTCTCTTTACTGTTTAAACAAAGGGGATAGTCCATTTAGAAAACATGATTTAATCTTTTCAATAAAAACCATACAAAGGGGTGCAGTAAAAATACTTTATCTATTAATATTTGCAACAGTGATTTTGAGGCTTGTGTGTTTCTTTTGGAGGATCAACTGTGTGATTGGGTGGTGTGGTGAGAATTGGAGTTTATAAAACGATGTATGGGTGGGTTGAGCTAAAGGCTTTCTTCACTTTGGACTGTGTATTGTGTTCTTATCTAATGCCTAATCTCAACATATAACTATCTGTATTAATCTTTGTGTAAGACCGAAAGCACTCGATGGAGTTCAAGCAATTAAAATATTTCACTATTATTGAGATTCTTGAGAAACGGTTTCATTAATTCAACAATTATTCACTTGATAAAACGTGATGTTTGGAATTGTCAGACACGCACACAACTTGTTAATTTAGCCTCATTTGTGGAATGCACTTCTTTACCAGTATTTGCAACCTTAGAAGAAAAACAGTGCATCTTACTCTGTAACAAACATAGCTCCATGTTGCTTTACATGGCACACTGTTGTGTTTGCATGTTTAAACTGTGTAGATGTCTAAACATATTCTTCACTTGAGTAAAGCAATATTGTTAAAATACAAAAACGTATGCTGAATTCTTGCAAATTTTAAAATGAAGCATTGCATCTCAGTACAATAAATATTCAGTTACATTTTCGATTTGCATCAGTTCCCAAGTTCTTTCTAGTTTTTTAATAATTTAGGTATCAATGACTGAATAATAAATTATACTTTTGTTTTAGTAAATATATTTATTAGTTTTTAAATGCTGAGATGCAAATAGCAATCCAAGCGATGAAGATTACAAAAAGTAGAGGCACGTTAGCTGTATCAAAAATTCAAGTTTTCATTGACTATGAACTTTACTCCGGTGAAAGATGTGTAACTCAGTGGCAAAATAAAAATTGATATTACTTCGAGCCGTATTTTCTCAAAGTCCTGAGAAAAAGTTCATGGCAGATGTTTAATCTTAACCATCCAGAAGGAGGGTGTGTTGAGGTATGAGCCTTGAGGCTGAAATACTCAAGTTCACAAGACAAATTTTAGATGCAAAGTAGAAAATTAAATCAGCATCTTCGATTTTTCTGTCTCTACCTACTTATCAGGCAGTCACCTTTAACCTCTTCTGGGGGCTCAGCAGCTCTGCAGAGACCTTCCTCAGCCTCATCCAGGTCAAGCTCTTCTAGCTCGGCCAACAGGTAGGACCATGATGTAGAGTCTATAAAGGAATAAGCATCCGGGGATAGAGTTTCCGCTTTGAACACAATCGCGAAATTACTCACAAAATACACTTGAAATTTTGCTATTTAAGTTATACTTTTAAGTTCCCACTAAAATTAATTTGCATAATTACAAATGTAAAATCTTCCATGAACTAATGCAATCAGGCAGTGTAATTGAACACAGTTGTTTCTATAAAAAAAAATTCTTTGTACTTAAGAGTGGTAAACTGGGGAAACTTTATTAATATAGTTGACAGTGTGTTTGTCACCAGAAGGAATCATTTCAAGTAAAGGTGTCCAGTCTTTTGTCTGTGGGTAACCTGATTGAAAATGTTTTTAAAAATATATTTCATAGGTTCATTGGTGTACACTAGTAAGTTTCTTCATAAAGGTTTTCCATATCACAGATGTTTAATGTAAAACAAGTGCCCAAGAAAATGTGTACAATTTGAAGGGCCTTCCCAAACTAATGCAACTGGTGAATCAATTTTGACTTTGGGAGTGTGGCCAATTTATGTAACTGGGGCATGATCGGAGCAAATTGAATCTTGAACCAGTATGAAAGATCCTGGAAAACATGAGTTTAAGTGTCTTTGGGCATAACGCACCTACGTTTTAAATTCAACAATTTTTGGTACTGGTTCAGCCCGTTTCCACTCAAATCTGGGCACAAAACAAGCGTAAAACCACCCCCTGCACCCCCCAAGTATTTAATTATCTGTTAGAGGGCCACCTTGAAGTCATCTGAGACTAGACTTGGAAGAAACCAAAGTGAATTTGCAATTTTTTGACATTTGTGCCCAGGTAGTAATACCTGAAAGAGTTGATAGATTATAGTTTAAAAATATATATAATCTGTGTTAGTTTTTCAGGTGAGAACACACTTTTTTGTGGGCGAAATTGACATATTTTTGAGAAAAGAAAGGGAATCAATATTTACAACATCCTATGGAAAGCCACAATACTGTTTCTGTTAAAAACTGGAGTCGATGGGAATCAGGGGGAAACCTCTCCACTGGTTAGAGTCATAGCGAGCACAAGAAGATGATTGTGGTTGTTGGAGGTCAGTCATCTTAGCTTCAGGACATTGCTGCAGGTGTTCCTCAGGGTAGCATCCTCGGCCTAACCATCTTCAGCTGCTTCATCATTGACCTTCCTTCCACCATAAGGTCAGAAGTGGGGATGTTCGCTGATGATTGCAAAATGCTCAGCACCATTTGCGACTCCTCAGATACTGAAGCATGCCCATGTCCAAATGCAGCAAGACCTGGACAATATCCAGGCTTGGGCTGCCAAGTGACAAGTAACATTCGTGCCACACAAGTGTCAGGCAATGACCATCTCCAACAAGAGAGAACCTAACCATCATCCCTTGACATTCAATGGCATTACCATTGCTGAATCCCCCACTATCAACATCCTGGGGGTTACCATTGACCAGAAACTGAACTGGACTCGCTATATAAATACAGTGGCTACAAGAGCAGGTCAGAGGTTGGGAACCCTGCGACGAGTAACTCACCACCTGACTCCCCAATCCACCATCTAGAAGGCACAAGTCAGGAGTGTGATGGAATACTCCCTACTTGCCTAGATGAGTGCAGCTCTCTTAACACTCAAGAAGCTTGACACTGTCCAGGACAAAGGAGCCTGCTTGATTGGCACCCCATCCACAAACATTCACTTTCTCCATCACCAAAGCACAGTAGCTGCAGTGTGTACCATCTATAAGATGCACTGCAGGAATTCACCAAGGCTCCTTCGACAGCACCTTCCAAACCCATGACCACTACCACCTAGAAGGACAAGGGCAGCAGATAGATGGGAACACCACCACCTGGAAGTTCCCCTCCAAGTCACTCACCATCCTGGCTTGGAAATATATTGCCGTTCCTTCATTGTCGCTGGGTCAAAATCCCGGAACTCCCTTCGTAATAGCACTGTGGGTGTACCTACAGCACATGGGCCGCAGCGGTTCAAGAAAACAGCGCACCACCACCTTCTCAAGGGCAACTAGGAATGGCCAATAAATGCTGGCCTTGCCAGTGATGCCCACGTCCTATGAAAGAATTTTTGAAAAAATAGTCCTAGTCATGTGGCATCACTAAATCAAAGCTCCTGTTGTTGAAAATTACCTCTTATCATATTTACTAACTGCCATGTAGTACATAAGTATTAACAAGCCAAAGATGGGTTAGTGCAATGTAATGCAATGATCAGCATCCAATATTATTCCTTTAAGTGCAGTATTTTGTACCATATGTGAGTCATTCTACAAATCATTTTCATGTCATGGAAGTTATCAGATTCTACAGACGGGCACTATCGTTCTAAACGTTATTTGAATCTTTTTGTATAAGCATCCAAAATTCACACCACATACCTAAAGGTCATTTGCTGTTCCCTCCTGCGGTGGATCCAAACCATAGAGAAATCTGTTGCACCAGGAAAACCTATTGTTTTCTTTTTGTCCAGTTTGCCTAATTTATTGTCAATCTAACATATGGTAAAAGCAGAGCATTTTACAAAGACAAGTGGCGTATATTTATTCATTTTATGATGCTGATCAGAGCCTGCTACTGATTTAATTTGTGGGTTCTCTAGTTAGCTGGCTTGTGGGATGGAAATAATACTACTTGGGCCTTCGTATTGTGTCCTCTATATAATTGTAGGGAGTTTTGAGGGGGAAGACATTTCTACTGAGCTCCATGTTCTTGGCCTTTGTACATTTCTTAAACTCTTTGTACTTTTAGCATTAGGAATTCCAAGAGAAATTCTTCAAAGCCTCATATTTATGTTATGTTGCATCCACCTGTGGATAGCTTCTGCCTACAATAATCCAAAACCTTTGGTGGATTTGCACCAAGTGCAGAATAATCCAAAATCCTATCAATCTGTTCATTTAAAAACAAGCATGCTGAATTTAATCACTCCACCATTGGTGGCCATGCCTTCACTTAACCTAAGCCCTAAGCTTTGGAATTCCCTCCCAGCACCTCTCCGCCTCTTTACCTCACTTTCCTGCTTTGAGACGCTCCTTTAAACCTACTTCCTTGGGCAAACTTTTGGTCATTGACCTCATACCTCCTTATGTAGTTCAGTGTCATATTTTGTTTTAGAATGCTCTGTGAAACTCCTCAGGATACTTTATTACGTTAGATTGTTAAGTATAAGTTACTGTTGCAAAAATTGATGCACCTATCTGTAAAGCAAGATGTGTTTGCTTATACTGACTTTGGTACCATCTTTAGTGCTTCAGAAATCTTTGCACTCATTTTGGCATTATCTCAGCGTCGTCATACAGTGACTGCTAGCATTGATATCACTTTTTCCACGACAGTTGTTCTTAAAGGGTTTTGTAGCTTGAGTAATTTGTGTCAGATATGCACCAAAATAAGCACCTGTTGTTTCACAAGAACGAATCTATATCGTGTTTGATCACATATTCAGGATGTCGCAAATCCTCACAGCCAGTTAATTTATTTTGAAGTGAAGTCACTGTCGTGCGAATAAATGCAGCTTCTGCTTCCTCAGCAGTGAGTTGTCACAAATGGCAAGTGAGGTGAAAAAACAGTTAGTCTGTTTATGATGTTGGTTGCAGTTGGAAATGTTGACCAGGACATCAGGCGTACTTTCTGCTGTTCAAATAGTGCGATAGAATCTTTCAACTTTATCTAGGTAGAAACACAGGGCTTTTGGGCTAATGTATCACCTAAAGAATGACACTTCTAACATGCAACACTTCCTCTGTGCTGCACTGAAGTTGATTGCAGGCAGGGGAGCCACCAACTGAGTGCGCCAATATTTAATATTCTATTTAACCCTTCAACTTCCACCATACTTAGAACAAAACATTTTTAAAAATTAGTGAGACATTGACAGTTCTCTGGCGAAAGTATCTTGCTTCTTTAAAAACAAAAAGCTAAAAGCTACTGCGGATGCTGGAAATCCAAAACAAAAACAGAATTACCTGGAAAAACTCAGCAAGTCTGGCAGCATCGGCGGATTGTTCCCCACCTATTTCCATTATTTTTAAATCTAAAACTAAAACCTTTAGTCTTTCCACCCCACCCCCACTAGAGCTGTACTTTGAATATCCTGTTTTCCATTCTTAATTAGCACTTTTCTCAGACAAAGACCACCACCTTCAACACCTCTTTGACCCTTTTGTCTATGACATCTTTTGATTATCTGCTCACACCACACCCTCAATGTGTCTCTTCCCCCCCCTCAACCCACCTTAAACCAATTTATATTTCTCCCTTGTTGAAACTATGCTGCAGTTCTGCCGAAGGGCCATGAAGGCTCGAAACGTTAACTGATTTCTTCTCTTGCTTCTTTGTTTGGCCTGTCGTGAGCTACATTTGAGTTGTGTGGAAGTTGTCCACTTCAAACAAAGTTAGCTTTTCTTTGCTCATCGAGCACCAAGATGAGACTTGGAATTTGCTTTCTGGAGGAGTTGGTGTAAATATTAAGAATGGTGTTTAAATTGCACCCATGAAGTTGTGTGGATCATTGTGTTCTTGTTGTTGGCCTGCGTCAAACATGTTGATTTCAGCCTAGCAGTGTAACTGACTTTACAGCAAGTGTCTGAAATGCAGAAAATTTCCTGGAGAGGTCAACAAATGTGCCTGGGCTTAGTTTCTACTTATAAACATTTAATTCTATTAAATTAATGCAAGTGAGTTATGTTTTAACTCCCTTGATGGCTCAATGGTTAAATACACCAGCTGGTGTGGTACAGATCAGAAAGGTCCAGTTTTAATATTTGGTCTGTGTTTCGCTGATTTCTAGGACATCAACTTAGCACTAAATTCAGTCAAAAAGTACCATTGTTCTCCAAAGGAAAATGTATATGTGTGTGTGGATGTTGTTGTGAATTATTATGTGTCTCTCAGTAAGTCGCTTGCCTATGTATGATAACTGTACTCCAATTGAATAGCCATTTAACAGAGATAATGAAGATCTACCAGTGCACATGGAACTTGACTGCAGTAGAGATTGGGGTAGACGGGCGAAAAAAAAATTGTTGTTGCTGTCTTGTAGGTGATTTTATGTCGTGCATATTGATAAGTATTCATTTGTAAGTGAAATATTAATTTGAAGGCTGCAAAAGACAGAATTTCAAGTTACTCCATTTCCCTGCATCAACACCTTTATTTAGCAATACAAAAAAATCTAAATTTAGTTGAGGGGGAAAACTGCTTCAGCGCTCTATTCAGTGGTAACTATAAGGTCACATTTTTCATAAATATGTACATGATGTACATTGCTGATGAGAAAGTGCAATTGAAGATTGAGAAGGTGCTGACTGTTCTAGTTTTTTTTGTGTATGTAAGATAATGCAGTTTTTCTTCCTTTAAGAATCCACTGGAACCACATCCCTGTGGCACAATGGGTTGGTGTATCAATGCAGTACGCCACGGAGTAATGGGATACGTGTTCATGGCGGTGAGTTCCCAGTTTATGGCCAAGTTATTGGGAAGGTGCCAAACAAAGGAGCTTCCCTACAATAAGGGAGGGAAAAAATTAGTGAGTGAGTGGACTGCACTGCGCCTACACCTCTCCTAGCAGCTAATTACAGAGCAGTGGAGAGATCTGGAAGAATGATGCCTACCCACCTTTTTGGCCAGGGAATGATAAAATGTTTGGAAGAACACTTAAATGGGGGGGGGAATCGAAAAAAAAGTTTGTTTACATTGCTGCCTAGCCCAGAAACTCGGGTTTTACTTTTTGAGCTTTTGTCACAGACTTCTGCCAACGGCTTTAACCACTGTGGATTACAAACAGAGCACTTGATTTTTACTGGATCATTGGACACCTGTTTATTGCACAGTTGCACCCAAGTCTATTATTAAGGAATGTGTATGTGTTCGCCCCAGTCAGCTGTGGATTTGGGACAGTGCAGAAGAGGTTTACAAGAAAATGGTTCCGGGGATGAGAAACATCAGTTATTAAGGTAGATTGAAGAAGTTGGGACTGTTTGCCTTGGAGAAGAAAAGGCTGAGGCGAGATTTGACAAAAGTATTCAAAATCATGAGGGGCCTGGACAGTGTAGATAGGAGGAAACTGTTCACTCGTGAAAGGATCGGGAACGAGAAGGCGACAGATTTAAAATAATTAGCAAAAGAAGCATAAGCACGCAGCAAGTGCTGAGGGACTGGCATGCACTGCCTGTGAGTGTGGTGGAGGTTCAGTCAAGGCATTCTAGAGGGAATTAGATGATTATTTGAAAATAAACAATGTGCAGGATTACAGGGAGAAGGCAGGAGAAAGGCAGTAGCTGAAAGGCTCATTCAGAGAGCCAGTGCAGACATGATGGGCCAAATGGCCTCCCCTGCACTGTAACAATTCTGTGGTTCTGTTCCAAATTTTATTCAACTTTGTTAGTCTGCTTAGCGAGTGGCCAGTGGTTTATGCAGAATAAGCACTTGGTGACATTATAACTCATAAGCATGAGTGGCAGACTGAGTAGTTTGTTTTGATACTGTGTGTTTTTTCTAAAGAGGAGTTTTAGGTTTTCTTCTTTGTTTGACCTTCGGACTGACTGAGCAACACAGATGAATTTTCATAGTTGCATTTCAATAACAATCATTCTTATGCCATTGCTTCATTTAAAATCCACAATTATGGAAATGGCATTGGAATTAATTGGTATATGTTTGTAAATAAAAAGAATTAAAGTTAGGTTTGCAGTGAAAGTGCTACATTTGACCTCCATTTCTCTTGCATAGGAATATTAGTAGGGTCATGAGTAAGCTGGTCAGCCCCTCAAGCCTGTTCTATGATTCAATCAAATTATACCTGATCTGTATCTCCACTTCATTTTACTTGCCTTTGCTCCATATCACTTGACACCCTGAATCTAACAAAAATCTGTCGATCTCAGTCTTGAAAATTTCAGTTGGCCCCAACACCCACAGCCTTTTGGGGAAAAGAATCAACCCAAGTCTCAACAAATTTCCCTTTTAGAAAACCCTTCACGCTTTTCCAGTTTTGGGAGTTTAAAAACAGCAAGTGTCCCTACTGGAGATCTGTATGTGACAACCTTCTGATGTGGATGTAAGCTGAAGATAGAATTATGCCCATCTTGGTCAAATAGTCAGCTACCACTTGGTGTGACAAATAAAGCATGGCCACTCGAGCAAGGTACTGACTTCTCTTGAATCAACCCAGCCTCAGTCACTGTTGTAAGGGGAGGCTGTAGCTTTCATTTATAAAGGTCTGCCTCAGGAAAGGAAGTTGTGCATTCAGTTTTCCAGGGCTATAATTTAAATAGATTAACTATTTCATTGAAACAATCTCCTTTATTGCACTTCATTTTCTGCTAAGAGTAGAATCCTGTTTTACTTGGGGCTCTAATTAGATTTTAATATTTTTCGAGACTTTGCTTTTCCTATTCTCCTTTTCTAAAGGTGCTGAATATTGCTTGGGTAGGGTTTCATGGACACTGGCTGAGCTCCAAGTACTCTACCCAAATGACCATTCTATCAATGTGTGATTGTTGAGTGTGAAGGGTGTCTGTTATCATCCAGGGTTCACATGCATACTCTGCAGCAGGGGTCAGTGGCAGGAATTGAGTCTGAGTTTTGTCCTTCCACCCAAGAAATGCCCAGGTATGCTGAGGCAAATTCTACCTCCGCCACTGTTGCCACCCTCTAACAGTAAGAGCGCAGACTTGAAATATTAGAGATTGAACCTGAAGATTTGTTGTTTATCTGGCATTTAACCGCTACATAGGAACATAAGAGCAAGGAGTAGGCCATTTGGCCCATCGAGCCTGCTTCACCATTCGATTAGATCATGGTTGATCATCTACCTCAACACCATTTTCCCGCGCAAACCCGTTATCCCTTTATGTGATTAGTATCCAGAAATCTGTCGATTTCTGTCTTCAACATGCTCAGTGACTGAGCTTTCACTGCCCTTGGTTACAACACATGAGGATCCCTGTTTTCAAAGGCTTCTTGTTTAACCATTCTGTACATATGTTTTGGTAAATGACTTGCTCTTGTCAATTTGTTCAGCATAGCATAAATGCTGCTTCTCATCTTGTTTTATCATAAACAGCTCGGGCATGGTGGTGCATGTATAAGTTAATAGGACATGGCTCTTGCCCTGTGCAATTAATTTCTTGTGGAATGTTGCAGAGGCATGTGGCCTGTAATAGTGACTCCGCACCACTCCCATATTCTCCCGAGATTTATATTCGGTAGATTACCGCTCTTCTCAGCCAAGGAGTGGTCTCGGTGGATTTATAGAGAAAAGCATTTTAACTGCATGGATATACTTTGCCTGCCACTGTCGTTCTAACATAATACAGAAAGATGTTCCAGTTATTTTCTTGCCTTTTATTAGGTGGAATTACTCATGAACTATATTACCAATTCATGCACATCTCTCAGTAAGAGTCATTTAAAGTGTATTTCTTACACTAACTTGTTCTTCATTTTGGTAACTGTGAAATACTACATGGATGTCAACCGTCAGTTCATTTTTTTGTTCTCCCCAGCCCGCATTGTGCAGCATGGCTATGATGCTCTTCTTCATCCAGGTGTCAAAAATATAGAAGAATTGAAATAATTATGATCACACCCCTCCCTCACAAAAAGAATGTCTTCTTTTAGATTTTACACTTGAAAGTCTAAATGTTATTTAGTAAGCAGGATGTTCTGTAAGGGCTGGTTACAATGTTCTGTAAACTTCAAATGTTATAAGTAGAATTTGAGAAATAGAAAGTACTTGATTTCTCAAACGATGCTGAAATTTAAGTCTGCATAATTTATGGTGGAGCGAGGGATCAATGACCAACAGTACTCCCCATGAGTACACATGGTTCAGGATGATCTGAAGTAATCATTAACCATTTGCACTCTGGATATGCAAATAATTCAGCCAGCCTTTCTATTTGGCTAGAGAAGGGTTAACTTGAGCAACCTTTTTTTTTACTGTTCTTTTGGCTGCAGCTAGTGTTTTCATTAAGTCCTTAGAAAGTCAATTGAGAAGGATCTCTCCGTGCCAAGCTGAAGGCAAATAAGACTTTGTAGCAGGGGTATTTTTACAGGGGTCATTAAGTTAAACTGAATACGAGGAACTGAACGTCAACAGTCAATCAGACATGTTTATCAACATAAGCTGCTGCCTTTCAGAAACACCCCTGCGACGAACCATATTTGCCTTGAACTGTGTTACTGGCTTCAGTTTTCTTTTATCTTTACTGTCTTACTTTTTTGTCTTACTTCATTGTGATGTTGATCACCACCTTTTGATTCTGGTATACCATTTGGTACTGCCTTGGAACAGAGCGTTCCCAGTGACGTTGCCTGTATTTGTTTTCTTGGAACTTCTAGGGTTTATGTAATCTGATACAGCTGGGTGGGGGAAGAGAAAGGGAAGGTTGTGTAAATGTTTTTTTTCAAATTTAGAGCAGAGCTTCATATCTAGTTAACACCCACTCTTTCATTAAAGTTGGACTTCATTACTTACTTAGTTCACCCAGACAAAGTTGAAAGGAAGTTTGTGGGAGTTTTGTGCGATCAGTAGTTATATTTCAAGTGGAGCATTGTTTACAAGAGAGTATCAGAGCTGTTGCTGATTCCTGCTAGCCAGGTTGATGTCGCATAACAGCTGCTCAAGATATTTTTAAATACTTCATATTTTAATAGCCAGATAATGGTGCAGATACATCGAGGAGCTTTAACTCCTGCCTCATGGCCAGCTGTTGTGTGCTTTGACTTCAGGCAGTGTCCACCTCCAGTATCCCCTCGTACTGAGTCGGCTCCGATTCCCGTCCCTACGCAGATTCGAAACTACCAGCGGATTGAGCAGAACCTACATGTCACGTCCAGCCATAACACTAATCCCTATGGGTCACCCAGGTATGTTATTTATTTGTATTCAATGTACTTCAGTGTGTAATGCTAACATGCTTGTAATAAATTTAACTGTTTAAAGAATATGACTGCGTTTTCACAATCTCTGTCATGCCTTCCCAAATTTATTATCAGCAATTGTTTTTAAATTTCTAGGTTTCCACTTGACCTAGTACTAGACAGACTACGATGGTATATGTATGATTCTCAATGCTGTGTTCTATGATATGGGTGGGGCTTAAGCAGAATAACCGTATATGCTTCTTCCACTTAATCCGTTCCTGTCTGAGCATCTTTAACTATTTTTGTCATGATTTAATACTCTTGACAAATTTCTGTCAGATAGAGAAGCTGTTTTCCAGTTTCAAGACAAGACACAATTATAAGATTAGCTAAATGCTGAGGCTTTATTCGGATTGATGGGATGTTTGCTCATGCATTAACTAATGCTGCAACATAAATGGAATGATTCAATTTGCAGCATAACACTTGAATTAAGAGGATGCTACTGGAGCCTGAGAGAGATTTCTGCATTCATTTGTACCGGAGCATCTGTGTGATGTTGCTTTTGGCGCCAGTGCGCTAGTGTGCCGGGGTACTGGGGACCAAAGTTTCAAGCTGATCCACAGATTTGTGTAATGTGGGGACACGCACAATTCTGCTCTTGCCCCTTTTGTGTTCTTCCTGGTTCTGATGTTGAGTTGAAATTGTGTTGGTGTTGAAGTCATCGTCTCCTTATCTGGAGCTTGCAGGTCACTGTGCTACGACTAAAATATGCCAAACGAATGGATGACCTTGAGCTAACAGCCTGGATTGAGTCACAGGGGTGAATGGGTCGGAAGCTGGCAAGGCTTCAAGCCAGAAATAAGTGGATGGGAGGCAGGGCAGGAGATGTGTAGGATTGTAGGGAGGTGAACACACTGATGAGCTATTTTATAGTGTAATCTTTGCCTTTTTCTGAAATGCACTAACTGAAAGGGGGGATGTTCTGACTGGTTTCTGCTTAAGGTTTGGAATCTGCCCATGCTGACCATGTGATTGATACTACATGCCAAGCTTGAGTCGACGGTTAACAATGGAGGCACTCCACAAACCATTGCACATACAGTGTCTTATAGACACAACTTTTTTAAAATATATAGCCACACCAGTTTTTTATTTTTAAAATTCTAGTATGTTGCCTTTTCTCGAAGTGTGACTGCTGGATTGAAGGCATCCTCCAATTGCAACATAGTTATCCAGATGCAGCATTTGAACCTCATTTGAGATTTGTAATTGGTCACTTTTTTTAAATGGGTAAATGTGCTTCCTGTAGCTTAGAACATGATTGTGTACCACAGAGGTTTCACAAAGTGCTGGAAATGGACTGTTGAAATATTGGAAATGAAGATTTCAGGGGGTTTTGTGTTGAGTAGCATTGGATGGAATGACTAAAACCCCTCCATGTTCCCTTTGTTTGTGTTGATACAACATTGAATTCGTACTCTGTATGGCATATATTAAACAATTTACATAGAATTTTAAATTATTTCAGAGAATGGCCTCCTTCTGTGCTGTAACCATTCAGCCCGTCAAGTCTGTGCTGGCTCTCTGAAAGAGCAGTTTAGCTAATCCCGCTACCCAACCTTTTCCCCACAGCCTGCAAATGCTTTCCCTTCTTCCCCCACCACCCTTTCAAGCAAGGCATTCCAGATTGCAACTACTCACTGCATGGTTTTTTTCATGTCTCCTTTGATTCTTTTGGCAACCACTTTAAATCTGTGTCCTCTGGTTCTTGACCCTATCACCAATGCGACCAGTTTCTCTCTTTCTACTCTGTCCAGACCCCTCATTTTGAACACCTCCATCAAATCTCCTCTCAAGCTTTTCTCCTCTAAAGAGAACATCACCAGCTTCTCCAACCTATACACCTAACCCAAGCCCCACATCCCTAGAGTTATTCTCAGAAATTCTTCCTGCACCCTTTCTAAAGCTTTCATTTCCTTCTTAAAGCATGGTGCCCAGAATTGGTGCTCCAGTTGAGGCCAAACCAGAGTTTTACAAAGGTTCAGCATTTGTTCGTTCCTTGCTTTTGTACTCCATTTTTGAAACTCTTTATTGGGATGTGGCATCACTGGTAAGGCGAGCATTTGTTGCCCACCCCTAATTATCCTTGAGATAGTGAGCCGCTAAGTGCCTCTATTTGTAAAAGCCAGTATCCCATATGCTTTTTTAACCACTTTCTCAATCTGCCCTGCCACCTTCAATGATTTGTGCACATATCTCCAGGACTCTGTGTTCCTGTACCCACTTTCGAATTGTGCCCTTTATTTTATATTGCCTCTGCTCATACTTCCCACCAAAATAATCACTTCACACTTATCTATGTTAAATTTCATCTGCCAGCATTACACCAGCCTGCCTATGTCCTCTTGAAGTCCTTTATTACCCTCCTCCAAGTTCTCTACACTTTAGCTTTTGTCTTCTGCAAATTTTGAAATTGTGCCTTGTGCACGCAAGCTCCGGTCATTAATAAAGCAGTGGTCCTAGCCTGGACCCTTGGGAATCAATGCTGTATACCTTCCTCCCATCCAAAAAGCAACTGTTCACCAGTACCCTTTACTGTCCCTCAGCCAATTTCACATCCATGTGGTTTTTGGTAGCTTTGTTTGCTTGGGTGTTTTTAGTTTAACTGCAGTTTAAACAATGAAAAAGTGACCTTAGTAGGGATTAATTCTTTCTTTTTGTAGTTTGGCACAGTCTAACACACTTAGATTTTCTATGCAGTGGAGTAATATCTGTTCACTTGAAGTTTCTCCATATATTGAATTCCCCATCTGATTCATGCTTTTTAAAGGAGCTGCAAGCAGAAGCTTGCCGTGGTAAGAAAGAAAAGCAATGAATGGCTTAGCCTCCAGCAAGGTTAAAGAGGAGCTGGGAGTGTATGACTACTGATCATTCGTCCTCTAGACACAAATTGGTTTCTGTCACAGGAAAGAAAGCCCAAAGAAAAGGCAAAACATGTATTTTAATATATGAAGAGAGAAAATTAATCATAACAAGTTTTCATGTTAAATGGGGCAGCATTGTATGAATAAGTGACAATTGTGGGAAAAGTCTCTCACACCCAGCAGCAGTAAACCATAAAGACGGAAAGTGGTCATAACAATGGAGCTTGTATGTTATGCCACCTGAAGGTCAGTTTCAGGGTTTTTTTTACTGCAAGCCCATACTAGAACCAGTTACCAATCCACTAAATGTGTGGTGAAAATAGAACAAATCATCTGTTAGCATATAACTTACTGAAAAGATCATTTCAAGGAAAGATTTATTTCACTAAAGTGTGTTAAGTATGTGGCATGAGTGGTGGGATAAGAAATTTATTTGATGTTGAGAAGGAGTTAGGTTTTTAACTACAAAATAGAATTCAGATTTATTAAAATTGCACCAAAGGAAAGCTTAGACAGTTGGGCCAGATAATCTTCTCTCCAAGAAGGTTCAATTATCTGTGCTAAGTTATCGCATCTATGTTGTAATGGCAGTGCAGTTCAGTGCTTCAAGACTAGGATGTAGAAAATTAGCCTGGACTCCCTTCGTTTATTCCTCCCTAGTATTTCTTACTATAAACTGTAATTCTATAAACAACAAGAAGGGCTGGAATAGGTTGAACTGTGATGCTGACACATATCTGAGCTCACGCATAAAGAACGATTACCCGAATGAGACCCTGAGGGCTTTGAACATGTGTGGAATACTGATCTAAGAATAATTGCTACCTTTAAAATTCTCATCCATTTTCAAATCCCTCTGTGGTTTTGCCACTCCCTTTCTCTGTTACCTCCTCCAACCCTTTGAGATTTCTGCTTCCCTCCAACTCTAGCCTCTTGCATAACCCTGATTTTAATTGGCAGCCATGTGTTCAACTGCCTAGCCCTAAGCTCTGGGATTTCTTCCCTACTTCTCTACTTTGCTTTCCTCCTTTAAGATGCTCCTTAAAACCTACCCCATGCCAAGCTTTTGGTCAGCTGTCCTAAGGTTTCTTTATGCAGCTCAGTGCTGAATTTTGTTTTATAATGCCCCCCTGTGAAGCCCCTTGTGACGTTTAATGACAGGCACTATATAAATGCATGTTGTTCTCTGCTCATTGTTTTGTTTATGAACTTTTCAGATCTGGAATGGTGAAGAGGTCGAACACAAGCCCAGTAGGTTTTATGAAGCCAACATCTGGGTCACCAGTTGCAGCAGATGCACCACAAAATCCAGGCCGCAGACTCTCCACTGGATCCTCCCGGCCTTATTCTCCTTCACCTCTGGGTGTGTAACTGGAATGAATGTGTCTTTTTTTTCAGTTGTTTATATATATATATATATATACAGCACAAACTACATGAAAGACAACACTTGCCCTGCATCAGCACCTCACATCACAAAAGAGAATGACATTGAAACAGGGGTAATCTTTTCAGCTCTTTGATCATGACTGATCTGTACCTCAACTTAATTTATCTGCCTTTGCTCCATATTCCTCAATAGCCTCACCTAACAAAAATCTGTTGATCTTAAGTCCTCAAAATTTCAATTTCAGTTGACCCAGTTTTGGCGGCCTCTTGGGTAACAAGTTTTGTTGTGTGAGGAAGTGCTTCCTGATTTCTCAAATGTGACCTATCCATCACAATTCCATGCTGATTCTCTTTGATCAACTGACAACTGTTCAAGTGCTCAGTCATTGTCTCTGATCAATTCCAGTAACTTTCATGCACTAGTTAAATTAACATTTCACAGAATCACAGAATTGTTATGCTGTAGAAGGAGTCCATTCAGCCTAGTGTGTTTGCACCAGCTCTCTGAGCATTTTAACTTAGCGCCAATCTCCTGCCTTTTCCCTGTAACCCTGCACATTGTTTCTATTTAAATAATCATCCAATGCTCTCTTGAATGCCTCAATCGAACCTGCCTCCACTACACTTCCAGGCAGTGCATTCCAAACCCTAACTACTCGCTGTGTGAAAAAGTTTTTCTCACCTCGCATTTGCTTCTTTTGCAAAAACACTTTAAAACTGTGCCCTCTGGTTCTTGATCCGGTTACGAGTGGGAACAGTTTCTCCCTATCTACTCTGTCCAGACCCCTCATGATTTTGAAAGCTTCTATCAAGTCCCCTCTTACCTCTTAGCCTTCTCTCCAAGGAAAATAGTCACAACTTCTCCAATCTTTTCTCATAACTGAAGTGTCTCATTCCTGGAACCATTCTCGTAAATCTCTTCTGCAATCTCTCCAGTGCGTTCACATCTTTTCTACAGTGTGGCGCCCAGAACTGTACACAATACCCCAGCTGAGATCTAACTAGTGTCTTTATAAGTTCATCAAAACCTCCCTGCTCTTATACTCCATGCCCCTATTTAATGAAGCCTAGAATTTTGTATGCATTAGAAATAGCGCTCTCTACCTGTCCTGCCACCTTTAATGACTTATGTACATATACACAGATTTGTAGTCATCTGCTTTCTCTTTCCCTCCCTGCTTAAATAATTAATGACATTTGCAATTTTCCAGTCATAAGAACATAAGAAATAGAATGTTAGTTTTAATCAGTCTTCACAAGTAAATTTGAATGCTTGGTGGAGCTGCAGTAATGGTAAAATGAATTGCTTTTGAAATTGTCTGGATGTAAATTGCCAACTATCCCATGTTTCTGCAGTTGGGACTATCCCTGAACAACTTAGTCATTGCTGCTGTGGTTTACCTCAGGGACACGAATCAAGGTCCAGGACCCCATCCGGTGAGCATTATTGGATGTAGGAGTCAAAATTCCTCATATCTTTTGGACTGTGCATTATCATGTAAAAAGGATATTGGAGCAAGTCTCTGTTCCAATGTGTTGCTGACTACTTGCTTTAGGGATGAAATTCAAACTAATCAGGAGGTGAAACAAGATGGAAGCGAGAAGTCCTGAATTTTCTGAAGTTCTGTACAGATGTTTGCAGACTGGATGCAAAGCCATTCGTGCCAGAATGCAGCATGACGAGCTTATATAGGCAAAACTTAATATAAACCATAGGAGGAAACATGACAGAAGTGTAACTGAAAACATATCAGTATAAAGGCAGATAATGCAGATAGGTCTGCACATGCATCCTTTGATTTTTTTTGTCAAATTTAAGATGCAGAAAGATGTGCTAGTTATTTCACATTCATGCCCTCAGCTGTCTAGGCTCTTGAGACAATTCCGCCTCTCAGCTTTTCCACCTCTCTTGTCTCCTTTATAGCACTCTTTAAAACCTCAATGGGCTGAATGGCCTACTCCTGCTCCTATGTTTTTATGCCCCTACCTGTTTTCCTAATAATTCCTTATGTGGCTCAATATAAAATTTCGTCTGATAATTGTGAAGAAGTTGGGATCTTTTAGCACATTAATGGTGCTATATGAATACAAGTTGTTGCACATTGTAGAATGTTAAATAATGTGCCCAGTGTATGAAATAAGCCATTTTTTTGCCTTCAGCATTTTGGGAGAAAGTAATTTGCTCAATTTGTAACTATGTTTGGGCAATTATTTTTATTATGTGTAAAGTATTATTTTGTGGGATTACTTCTTTCTTATGGCTAACTATAATCTATTTTGTTTGGATCATTTGCACTGAACAGTTTATTTTTGGTATATAAATGAATTCAAGAAACAGCCTGGCTGTTGTTTGATGTTGGAACCTATCATTGTTTTTACTGATATTTCTCCATGGCTATTGTGATTAAAGGATATATTATGATCTGCAGCAAGGTGAATGCATCCATAGCACAGTGCATTAGATTCAAAGGAAGGAATGTAGCTTGTAGTTTTGCAAATGTTATATCTATAGAGGTTTGTTTTGATATTTCTTTCCCTCGACTTTGTGAGACTGATGTCAGAATATTGCTGTTTCCAGGTTCACCTTCTCCTCAGACTCACTTCTTGGGTGCGAGACTCCAGAGTGCCCCAACCCTTACTGACATCTACCAGGGCAAACAGAAACTACGTAAGCAGCATTCGGACCCAGTCTGTCCTCCATCAGCAGGGTACGGATGTAGCCATTCTCCACAGCCTAGCAGACCAATCAGCCTTGGTACTTCCCCCACAAAGCACATGGGAACATCTCCACGGAGTTCAGATTGGCTGCATAAAACTCCATTGCCCACCATCATTGGATCGCCAACAAAGGTATGTAAATATGTGCTGATTATACTCGTTATTTCCATAGAATGGAAATGTAATTTCTCAGCTTTATTTTGGACGGTTGGGAAAAATGCTTTGTTGCTCTTCAGATGAATTAAAGTTTGCCATGTTTATGCCATCATAGACCGCTGCTCCTCTCAAGCTGCCTAAAACTCAAGCATCTTCTAATCTGCTTGCCTTGGCTGCGCAGCAAGGATTAACTGAGAGTCCACCAATGCAGTCCAAAGCCATGCTGGAAGCTAGGGAATTCTGCACCTATCATTATCCACACGCAAGTGCTAAGTGTACAACTTCTGAGGAGAATAAAACTACTTTTGGCAGGTACCATTTGCTTTGTTCTTTGATATCTCTGTGATCCATATTAATACTTGACTTGGATTGGTTGTATTAACAAAGAGGGTTAAATATGTTTCCAATATGTTTCCTGGACAAAAAGGCAACTTGCTTCTAAAGACTGGCTGAGTTGACTGGGATGATTTGCACTCCTTGTTAGTGCTTATCAGAGTGAGCTTTATTCCGTGTCTGGGCTGGCTTATATATGACTTAAAGGTGCATAATGCTAATACAGCTGCCACATGGCATTGCTGTATCCTTTACTTTAATTAACATAGTGTCAGCCTTGACTTAGAGCTCATACTCCTGATTCCAAGTGAGAAAACTGTGGATTCCTCAGTACTGAGGGAATGCTACACTGTTGGAGTTGCCGTCTTTTGATGAGGTATTAGCCCAAATCTGTGTCTGCTCTTGGGTAAATGTAAACAATCCCATGGCACTATTCAAAAAAGGGCAGAGGAGTTCTTCCTGGTGCCCTGGGCAATATTTATCCCTCAACCAACATCAATAAAACAGTTTAACTGTTCATATTTGGTCATATTACTATTTGTGGGACTTTACATTGTGCAAATTGGCATTTTCTACATTACAATAATATTTATTGGCTGTGAAGCACTTTGGGGCATTCTGAGGTTATGAAAGATACTATACAAATGCAATGCAAGATTTTTTTTGGTAAATTTTATAGAATACATGATTTTGACATTTTCTTTTGGGCTGTGGGTGTTGCTGGCTAGACTAGCATTTATTGCCCATCCCTAATTGCCCTTGAGAATGTGGTGGCAAGCTGCCGCCTTGAACCGCTGCAGTCTCTGTGGTGTAGGTATATCCACAGTGCTGTTAGGGAGGGAGTTCCAGGATTTTGCGCCAGTGACAGTGAAGGAACGATGATATATTTCCAAGTCAGGATGGTGGTGGTGTTCCCTTACATCTGCTGCAGTTGTCCTTCTAGCTGGTAGCAGACGTGGGTATGGAAGGTGCTGCCTAAGGAGCCTTGGTGAGTTTCTGCAGTGCATCTTGTAGATGGTACACACTGCGGCCACTGTTTGTCGGTGGTGGAGGTAGTGACCGTTTGTGGAAGGGGTGCTAATCAAGCGGGCTGCTTTGTCCTGGATGGTGTCCAGCTTCTTGAGTGTTGTTGGAGCTGCACTCAGCCAGGCAAGCGACGAGTATTCCATCACACTCCTGACTTGTGCCTTGTAGAGGATGGACAGGCTTTGAGGAGTCAGGAGGCGAGTTACTCGCCACAGGATTTCTAACCTCTGACCTGCTCTTGTAGCCACAGTATTTATGTGGATAGTCCAATTCAGTTTCTGATCAATAGTAACTCCCAGGATGTTGACCGTGGGGGATTCAGCGATGGTAATGCACGTGTTTGCAATGTTGGCTTTAGTCACTAAATTTGACTTATTAAAAAAGGCCTTTGTTAAAGCAGGCAAAATAAGTTTTAAATCTTTTTACAGATCTGTAAGTACAGGAAAGCTATCAGATCAGGTGATAAAGACCACATTTGGAGGGCAGACCTATCAAGGCAGCACAGATAGTCTCAATACGGAACGTCCGATGGACACAGGTAAAGGAAATTGCTGGTCGCATGCCAATAGTGTTATGAGAACATCTTTTCAGTTCTGTTCTCATGTTAGTTACTTCAATTTTGTATTTGGTATCTAGTATCTATTTTATTATCCTGTATCTGCTCCACTGAAAACTAGGTCAAGACTTTCACAAGCTCTTTACCATCAGTTCACTTCTTTGTTTCAAGTCTTTTTCATTTCTGTATGCCTAGCAACATTCTCCACGTAAAGGGCAATCAAGTGACCTTTTCCATATTCCCATTGATGCCATCCTGGAGCTGTCTGTTCAAACCTTCGATTTGTTTTCCTCTGCATTTTCCTGCTGCAGGTTTTTCAAAGATAATAGGTGAAAAACCATTCAACATTTGTGGGAATGGAAGATGTGGGGTTACTTTTAGAGTGTGGATGCTGGGTGAGGGCACCTTTAGGTTTTGCATCAACAGTTAACTTACTTGTGGGCATTCACTGCCCAGCTTTTCAAATGGGTGTAAGAATGACTAAATGAGCAAGGTATTGGAGGCCTGCAAACCATACAACTTAACTCCTGAAGAAGAGGAAGGCAGTGAGACAAAGAGGTGGAGGAGCAAAGAAATTTCTAGATTCTTGTGAAGAACTGAATTAGATTTGTTAAACATGTATTGTTGCATATATCTGATGCTCAAAATGACAGTAGTTCACCTCCATTTTGTATTCTGATCCATTCTCCCAGCACTAGTGTGTAATTTTAACCCAGAAGGATGGGCATTCTGAAGCCAATACTCCACGGCTGAGGTGCACCACAGCTTAACTGAACTTGTTTTCTTTTCCTCCTTCCGAGATGTCTTGCATCTGATTATAACCTTTGCCTGATGGCCTAGCTGGCATCAAAAACTTATTTTGTAGGAAAAGTTTGAGATGCCCTTGCCTCCTACCATTATATAGCACATTATATTAGTACAGCCATACTGCTTGAAACCAGCCTGTTCATACATTTTAATTTAGTACAGAGTTGAAATAGTGCACAAAGTGTTAGCAAATTCTGTGGCTTTTGTCTGTCCTACTGAGGTGCTTCTTGCAGTCTGCACATTTTGCACTATTTCTTCCTGTTTGCATGATTTATGTTTCTTTGTGCCCAGCTCCAGCAGGTGCTTCTGGTTTGACAATGGGTTCCCCTGCCATGGTGATAGGAGTGAGCCCAAGGACTGTGGTGTTCACTGTAGGTTCACCACCAAGTAGTGTCACCCCTCCCCATAGCAGTCACATGGTCACCAGAACAAGGACAATGTCAGGTAAGACTTGACTGCTGACAAAATTAAAATTATACATGACTTTAGTCAGCCTGTAGTCTTTCACAATGAGCCACAGGTTACCTGGGGAAGGTGGTCAGCTGGTTTGTGGAGGAGAGTTAACTTCAAAGGTGTGATTGTCCATGAGATGTTACCCAAAATGGTTTATCAGTTCTTATTTCATGATAACTGCATAGTCATTACACTGCTGCAATGCCAATTGAAAATGATCCTGATTTTATGATGTATTGTGAAACAATATTAATGTAGCTGAATAAGTGTGTGTCTTTTTAATATGTTTTTCACAAAGTTGAGGACCTAAAATTTTTCTATTTTGGAAGTTACATAATTTTACAACAGTATGTTTCCAGCTATTCCATAGCTATGATTAAAATATTATCCTTTGAGGACATTGGTTCCTTCTGCTTAACTTTTGTCTTTTTCTTTGCAGTTGGCTCAAACAGTCCGCTCGGATCTCTCTGTTCTAATAGTGGACGGATTTGCATGGGCTCTCCGCCAGGTGCTTACATGGGCACTTCACCTCCTGGTGCAGAAGGTCCTTCAAGTTTGAAGTACATGACGTTTGGTACCTCGCCTCCCAGTTTAGAAGGATTTATCACATTTGAAGCTCCTGAACTACCAGAAGAGACTTTAATGGAGGTGAGCTCTCTTAACAGTTTGAATTGCAGGTAAATCAAATGCTTCACTTACTCAAGTAAATGGTAGCTCTGGGCCACCAAGCTGTAAGTTCAGGCATGCCTTCCCTCAATATATAGATTCATATTAAATGTCAGTACACTTTCAGCTCCGGCCCAGTAATTGAGTCCAAGTAAAGATGGTATGTTCAGTTAAACTTTGCAGTGAAAATTGCAGAGATTTTCTGCAACCAAAAAAAAGTTACAAATGGTGAGCTGTAAAAATCATGAAGAAAGGACTATTTTGTTTAACAGATTCCTGCACTTTTGGTAAAAATGAATGCAACTTGATATTGTATTTTAGAATGTAAGAAAGTGTGGAGCTAGAATTTGGCCATCAATTCAATCCTTTCACAGATGTTGTACCTACCACTTACCTTACTGTACACTCTGTCTCACCTATTTGATCTCTTGAGGGGCAAATCTGCATATAAACTCTCTGATCTCAAATGTAATTTAAGTAAAATTTGTATATTATCAATGCTTGCATCTCTGGAATTCAAGCCTGGTGCTCTACCATCCATGGACAAGCTCCCAAAGCCCTAGGGCGCTGGGCAGATATGTGTTCACGAAGGAAAGTTTAATGGTACCAGCAAAACGCTGATATCCTGAAAAATGCTTGAACTGTGTGAAATATTCCATATGTTTAGCCCTGTATTACTTAAACACCACAAATTCTGGTGTGTGCTTTGCCATTTGGGCCTCTCTCTAATTATAGAACTGCTTCACAAAACAGTTCTGTGGTATTGTTCATGATGCTTTATGCTATGGGTTATCTGATATAGGGGAGATATGAATTGCACAATTGGACAATCACGATGTGTAGTTTATCATGAGTTTTAAAGGTTGCTAATGATATATATGGAGCAGCGAGTAGAAAAACTTTGCATCTAAACACCACCGAATGCAGTGACATGTTTACCTCATACACCATATCTGGGAACACTGATAGCAACATTGCTGCATGAGTGATGAGGAGTGATTGAATTTTTGTTGTCAAGTGTTGCAAAACCAGAATGTCCAATTATGGGGCTCCTGAAATTGTCAACAAATGTTTGCCACGTGAATTTCACAATCAATATAACATCTTCCACAAATTCCCATTTGTTGTGATTTGCAGCTGTGAGACAGACACAAAGTTTTTGGGCCTCTTGTCTCATTGGCGTCTTGGAGGAGTCACAACAGCTACAAAGCCTGTTTCTCTAGTTATTTTCCTTTGCACCATAACAGGAAACAGCCTAAGTTATATTTATAATTGTATGCTTTGAAAGAGTGCACATTGCTAGTGGCAGGAAGGAAGGAGACAGTGCAGCCTACTGTTGCTTTCTGGATTGTTTTGTGATTTTTAAATCTCTTTATCTGCAGCTGATGGAAAACAAGTTTTAAACTGGAGTGGAAGGTTTTCTATTGTGTAACAGTGGTTATTAAAACAGATAATACTTGACATGGTTGTACAACTAAATACTTGAGTAGATTGTTTACCAGAAACAACAAATCTGTTCTCAAGTCCCCTGCTGGACTTTGTTTGACCCTGCTCATCATGTGACATTTTATGAATGTGCCATTTGGCATACATTAGCTGCTATTGCATCATTTGCTTCTGTGGGGGGTTGAAAGAGAACAGCTGAGATGTAAACAAAGGAACAGCTTCTATATTAGGGGCTAGAACTCTCCCTCAAGGTGGCACACAATACTCTTCATCAATTCTGCTGTCTGTCAATGGTATTTGGTCTTAGTTTGTGAAGTCAGTGAAAACACCTTGTAATAAGATTATTCCTTTCTTTCAGGTTTTGTTATAAACCTGACAGTTTCTGAGATGTTGAACTGTTATAGTAGTCTTGCTGCCAACATTTATCACGCTTCAAATGTAAAGCACACTCATTATTTTGGGTGCACATATACTCCCCTCTGCTAGACCTTCCACTGCTTGCCCTGCCTAAACTGCTATGATGGCAGTGTGGAACCTTATCACCAAATCTCTCCCCTTAACTCCTTTGCCACCTTCTCCATTTTTAAGCACCTCACCTTATTCCACTCATCTTGCCTTTCCTCTAAAATCCTCATTCTCTGCTGCCCCATACCAAGTTCCTCACTGAAATATCCTTACTGCTTTCCTCCCTCAGCTGCTGTGCCAAGTTACTTCTCATGCTCAGTGATTTCAACCTCTATCTCAACTCGCCTTGCACTCTGTCCTCTGAGTTCAACGCTGTCCTATGTTCCTTTAACCTCTCCCTCCATATGAGTTCACCTACTGACATTCACAGCTGCTTCCTAAATCTTGCCATCTCATATGGCCTTTCTATTCCTACCATCTCAGTCATAAACAAGACCTCTTCTGCTCTCTACCTCATCGTAACCCTCATCCATCACACGCATTCTCTTTCCAAACCTACTTCCTTCCAGGTCATTCCCTATTTTAAAAGTACCTTCCCCTGCGTCACTTACAACACCATTTTCAAATCTAGTATTTGCCCCTCAATTCTTTCACGATACTTGTCTAGCTACTGAACTGCTTAATTACACCCTCACCTCCACCTTTGACTTTGCCCCAGTAATATCCTTGCACTTGCCAACCCTGGATGTTTCCTTGGTATCTTCACTTCCCTCAGTCCAAGGTGTTCACTTTATTGATGGTTATATTGAAACAGAACATGAGTAGGCCATATGACCCTTTAAGCCTACTCCCCCATTCAGTGTGATCATGGTTTATTTTCTACCTCAACTTCTCTTTCCTGCCCTATCTCTATCCCTTGATTCCCCTTGTTACCCAAAAATCCATTGATCTCAGTCTTGAATATACTCAAAAACTGAGCATTCACAGCTCTCAGGGGATGAGAATTCCAAAGATTCACAACCCTGAGTAAGAAATTTCTTCTCGTCCCAGTACTGAATGGTTGACTCCTTATCCAGAGATGATGACTCATAGTTTGAACTAGATCTCCAGCCAGGAAAACAACCTCTCATCAGCTACCTTGTCAAGCACTCTTACGAAATTTTTCCTCAATCATAAAATAAATAATGTTAACATTCAACTTAATAATGCTCAATCTAGTTAACACTAGGGGCAAGTTAACTCAGTTGGCTAGATGGTTAGTGTATGGATCAGATTAATACCAACAGCGTGCAGTTCGATTCCCATTCCGGCTGAGGTAAACTCTTTCTTCAGGTACCATGCCCTAAGAGGGTGTTGGTAACCATGGACTCCTATGTGTTGGTCCATGATTGTGCTTGGCAAGGCACTGCAGTGGTTTGCCATTGCCTTCTGCAGGTTTTGGCTGACTAGGATACCCTCCTGCTCTTAGCACCTGCTGTAGGCATATTGGAAGGATTTGCAGGTTGATAATCAACCAGTTTGGCCATGTTATGAACCCACTTTCATAGGCCATCAAGTCCTGGAGCAGGTAGGGGCTCGAACCTGAAGCTTCTGGCTCAGAGGAGGACACTACCAAATACACTACAAGACCTCTGCCTCCTCATCCTACCTATCAGAAAAAATCATGGCACTTGGCGGTTATTTGCCAAACCACAGCAAAGGACCTGCCTGTGGTCAGAGAACTCAAGAAGAAGAAGATATTTAACATCAGGAACTAATGGCTTTTACTCAATGACACATTTAAGCAAAGTTGATCAAATACAGTTGGCTTAATTAGTGTAGCTTGTGCTTATTTCAAATAAAAACTCAGAAAGAAAAGTAACTTCCCTTCTGCCTATTGATTGTAGAGAGAGCATACGGATACCTTGCGTCACCTGAATACAATGCTGACATTCGCAGAATGCATTATGGACATTGCAGTGATGAAAGGAGGTAGTTTGGACTTGGGGACCTCTGCTGCCTCTCTTTATCAAATCCAGGAGAGTGTAGTGGTTGACCAGATCAGTCGTCTCAGCAAGGAGTGGGGGTTAGTACTTATATTTATTTATCTTTTTTGTACAAGTCACCAAATCTGCTGTGTGAAGCTGTTTCCTAAAATTATGTTAGTTTGAGAACTTGGATATGTTGGCAATTGAAACTATTTGCTCTTGATTTATTGTAATATAAAAGCACTCAATTCACTGTCGTAAATGCTTTCCTTTGCCGTGCATGTAGAAAGAAGCAACTAATATCACTGAGCCACTTACATGGTTTTGTACCTTCTGGTAGCAGTTGAGCACAAAATAGCTGTTTTAAGTTCCTGTAGGTGACTGCAGCTCTGTTTGCATGTTGTACTATGTAAAATTTGTTCCAATTTGGTGGTGCTCCTGTTGAGTGACAAGTAAAATGCAATTCTGGTGATCATCCTGGCATTTATTGCTCATCTGTTCATGGAATGGCATTGGTGAATGAAGTTGGAACTTCTGTCCAATGGTGATGTGTAAATTTTGAGTGATATGGAACAATCAAATCATTTCTCTCCTCATGGAACCTAAAACTTTTACCCCTTCCAAAAACATATATGCACATTTCGGCTTTTGGTTCTGCTGCACCACTCTCGACCTAAAAGAGCAGCCAGCCAGATGTTCCAGGGGTCCTTCCACTCTGATTAGTTGCTAGGTGATACAAAGGAGTGTCTCGGGTGAACAAATCCCTCCAGTTTTCTTTCTTGCCAGTATGGAAAATGTCTACCTTTGGCTGGACTACAATCAGGAAGCGAGGTAGTTTACCGCAATATGCTGCCTGTGAGGACTGGAGTGTATCCATATTGGGGAACTGAAGTATGGGTAAAAAAGGCTTCATTCTCTGAATACCACTGTTTTGTACAGCCCATCTTCTTGCTGAACAGTTGGACATGGGGACGTTTCAGATATTTGTTGGCTGACTGTGAAATATTACATTTGATGGAATACTTATCCCTCTGTTTATTTTACAGACAAGTGGAGCAGCTTGTGCTATACATGAAAGGAGCACAGCTCTTAGCATCTTCTTTGCACCTTGCAAAAGACCAGGTTAAGTCAGGCACGCTGAACCCATCCACAGCAGTTAAGCAAGGTACTGAAGCCTTTTTCTATGAAAATACAATGACTCTAAAGGCATTGCACCAGTGACATATTTGTGTTTGAGTCTGAGGGAGAGAAAAATATTTAATGGGTTAACCTACAAGCTTAAATGAGCACAAAGTTAAATTGAAAGCTTCAGAGTGGAAATGGTTACAAATTCCAGTTCTCTGATCTATTGTATTAGGGGAGGAGGGATCCTTCTAATTTATTCTATCTTGCTGCTGTACAATTTGATACTCATCCTTCAGACCAGATGCCATATCATCCAAGTTAAATAACCTGCTTATGTACATGCCATTTGTGGCATTCAGAATTTGTAGCATAGTACAAGCTCTGTATTCAGTCCCCTGCGTTTCATCTGACCTTGCAGTGTTTGCAATTGTAATTGATGCAGAAAAAAATGTTAATTCCCAATGCACTCAGTGTTATTGTCTTTGTACACACAATAATACAGTCAGCCTAAAATATCATAAAATTGAGCAAGTGTCTCTGTTGGCACATGTGAGGAGTTTGATTGAATATTCTCCACTTTGTCTGAGTGAGTGCGGTTCTAACAACGTGCAAGAAACTTAACACCATCCAGGACAAAGTAAACTGCTTGATTGAAGCCCCATCCACTACCGTAAACACCCACTCCCTCCAAAATAAAAACTGGAAATGCTGGAAAAACTCAGCAGGTCTAACAGCGTCTGTGGAGAAAAAGAACAGAGTTAACATTTTGAGTCCTTATGATGATTCTTCAGAACTAAAGAAGGGTAAAATGTAATGAAATTTATACTGTTTGTGGGGGGTGGTTTAGGTGAAGCTGGATGGAGGGCCAGTGATAGGTGGAGGCAAAGGAGAGATTGACAGAGATGTCATGGACAAAAAGACAAAGGGGTGTTAATGATAGTGATACTGGCTAAAGGAGGTGTTAGTGGTGGCATTAAGGTCGGAGAGCAGACAAGGGTAAGCACTCTGGAAAGAACAACATGAACAAGAGACAGATGGCACTTAGTCGGGTGGGGGGATGGGGCGGTGGTGGAGGAAAAAAGATTGAAAATAGGATAAAACAATGAATAAAAATGAATTTAAATAAAAATAAGTGAATAAAAATTTAAAAATGAAAAAATAAGAATTAAGAAATGAAAATGAATATTGAAAAAAGGGGCTATAAAGGGTGTGAGGATGGAGGAGAGAGTTCATGGTCTGAAGTTGTTGAACACAATGTTAAGTCAGGAAGGCTGTAAAGTGCCTAACCGGAAGATGAGGTGCTGTTCCTCCAGTTTGCGTTGGGCTTCACTGGAACATTGCAGCAGGCCAAGGACGGACATGTGGGCATGAGAGCAAAATGGTGTGTTGAAATGGCAAGCGACAGGAAGGTCTGAGTTATGCTTGCGTCCGCTTACCCTTGTCCTGCCATTACCACATACTGCTCTCCGACCCTAATGCCGTCACTAACACCTCCTTTAGCCAGTATCACTATCATTAACACCCCTTTGTCCTTTTGTCCATGACATCTCTGGCAATCTCCCCTTTGCCTCCGCCTATCACTGGCCTTCTGTCCAGTTTCACCTGCTCCACCCCTCACCCTTAAACAGTACAAATTTCATCACATTTTACTTTTTAGCTCTGAAGAAGAGTCATAAGGACTCAAAATGTTAATCTGTGTTTTTTCTCCACAGATGTTGTTAGACCTGCTGAGTTTTTCCAGCATTTTCAGTTTTTGTTTCAGATTTCCAGCATCTGCAGTAATTTGCTTTTATCCACTCCCTCCGCACAGTGGCAGCGCACTATACCATCCGCAAGATGCACTGCAGCAACTTGCCAAGTTTCCTTCAACAGCACCTTCCAAACCTGCGACCTCTACCATCTAGGAGAAATTATCCCAGTCTCTGAATTACGTTTCCTGGTCTCTCACATGGCAGGCTTGTGGTTTCTTGGATGGTTTTGATGCTTTAAAGTTGAAGTGAGCAGCTTGTAGGGCGAAGAATTCTCAACAGGCTGTGAGGTTTCTTGTAGTCAAATTTCTAAGAGATTGGTTCTCAGGTGAACTTTTAACCGGGGCAAGTTACATACATTGGCTGCCATTGGGTAAAATTTTTAGCTTGGCAGACGGGTGCGTGCCCAACCCGCTTGAGCGTGAAGTGACACGCGGTGACGTTGGGTGAGCGTTCCGATGTCAACATGCAGTCGCGCAATATTTCATTCGGCAGGCGTGCGCTGGAGTCGGCAGTGCACCTGCCAACGATTAAAAGGCCTGTTAAGGCCATTAAAGGAGCAATTAAATAGAAAATTTTTGCTGCACGTCTAACCTTACGGTTGCAGGCAATTCCATGGGCGTAATGAGGTTCCCTAAAGCAAATAAAAATAAAATAAAAAATTTAATTAATAACACGTCCCTGCTCATCACATGAGGGAACATGTTTTATAGCATTTTTCTTTTTTTTTAAACTCTTCATCTCCCAGAGGCAGCTCTGTGCCTCAGGGAGATTATAAAGTACACACTCGCGCACGCGCACACGCGAAGTTCACACTCGCCCTCCTCCCCCGCCCTCAGGCAGCGCTGAGCACTGCTGCTCGCATTTCACGCTTGGCGGGCCAAAATCACCTTCCGGCCCCCATCGCGGGCGGCAGTCAGCTTCCCGACCCCCCACCACCCGCCCCTCCCGAGCCCATCCGACAAAGACAAGACTCTGCCCATTGCCTCGCAGCTAAGCTCGAGCCCACTTCAGCCTTTTGTGCCCAGTTTTAAAATATAAAATTAGTTTGAAATTCAGACTAGGACATGCAGGTACTGGACAGTAATTCTCCTGACTTCTCTTTTGCAGTCGTTAAAAATTTGAATGATCGCTACAAGTGTTGCATCTCGTTTTGCAAGAAACTAACTGACAAACTGAATCGTTTCTTCTCCGATAAGCAGAGATTTGTGGATGAAATCAACAGTGTTACTGCAGAGAAACTGATCTACAGCTATGCCGTGGAAATGGTAACTACTACCACATGTCTTAGGTTTTCGAGAGGTATTTTGACGGAAGAAAGCCTAATTTAATTTTTGTAATGAGGTATCAGCGGAATGGTAACGGTGAATAGCTAAGGATAGCATGATCAGTTTACTTTAATGATCAGCTGATATCTCGTGGCACTGCCCACAGAGTCAATTTGTAGTCTTCAGGTAAAGCAGGGTTGAAGACAGGGAGTTCAGGCCCCATTTTTAAGTTGTGTATTTGTCTTTCTTTTTGTAAGAAAAAGAAAATGGGAAGGTGATGACATAGTAGTATTGTCACTGGACTAGTAATCCAGAGACCAAGGGAAATCCGCCATGGCAGATGGTAGAATGTGAATTCAATAAAAATCTGGAATTAAAAGTCTAATGATGATCATGAAACCATTGCCGATTGTTCACTAATGTCCTTTAGGGAAGGAAATCTGCCGTCCTTACCTGGTCTGGCCTACATATGACTCCAGACCCACAGCAATGTGGTTACTCTTAAATGCTCTCTGAACTAGGGCAACTAGGGATGGGCAATAAATGCTGGCCTCATCAGCGCCACCCACATCCCATGAATGAATAAAAAAAAGTCTCTTTTTTGATATTTTCATTTATAATTAAATGAAAAAGCAGTTTGGGAAGTATAATATGGAATATAATTCTCCAATGCTTGGAGAGAGAACACTGACAGGTCGATTTAATTACAGCATGACCAGTTTACAAAATTAGTTTGTGTTATAAATATCGCCATAGGTATTTAGTAAGGGAGAAGTTGACAACAGGAAATTAATGCAAGTGTAAGATTTTCAATATAGATTTTGCATCACTGGCCAACTTCCATGGTGGTAATTATCCAGTGATGTATACTTTGTATTTAATGATCCCATACAGGGTGACTATTGTGTCAGAGTTTATCATCTGTCCATTCCACCCAGTGGAGATGAAAAGAAAATAATAAAAGGGCAACTTTAAATTTCAGTCCTTCACTGAGTTCAGATTTTCTTGCTTGAAAATTAGATGATTTGCTTGGAGTGGTGATCATCCGGACTTTCACATCGCTGTCTTACTGGTATTGATTCTCATTGGACAGTACATTCATTGGCATGTAGTTATTAGCCAGATTTTGAGGTGCTGGATGAATAGTTGTGCTGCTAGAGTAAGGAGAGACCAGGAGGTACAGTCCCAGACAAAACTACCCTGAGCCAGAAATTTGCCACGCATTGTGCTAATGATCTTGGACAGTAGTGGGAGAAGGACAAAACCGGAGAACAAGTGCCTCTATATAGGGTGGGAAAGGAATTAGGAAGGGAGTGAACTGCTTTTCATGTCTCAGTGGGCCATTGCCACATGCCTGAGATCAGATTATTTATCTGTCATCTTGTTTGGACTGGTTAAAGGTGATATAAAAGGAGAGTAAATCATTTTTCAGGTCAGCAATTAAAAATGTTTGATTAATCACTGGGTACTTGGCAGTTTTGTATATAATATTTCATAAAGCACTGTAAAGTTAGCAGCAACATTTAATTCAATTAAGGAAAATGTCCCCTTGAGTTATTTCCAGGTTGTATGGGTGTAGCCCCTAGATGTTGCATGGTATGTTGAACATTGAGTTGCCAGTTGTTTGTGCTAATGTCTTTGTTGTAACTCCAGGTGCAGTCAGCTGCACTCGATGAAATGTTCCAGCAAACAGAGGACATCACATACCGGTACCACAAAGCAGCATTATTGCTGGAAGGCTTGACGAAGACTCTGCAAGATCCTGCTGATATTGACAATATCCACAAATGTAAGAGTAAAAAGAACATAGCCAGTGGAATGAAGAACAAGAAACCCAGTTCTGAAAAATGCAAATACTGGGTGCACCCAAAATGTTGACCTGGGTTCCATCTGTGCACCATACTGTATATTTACAGTATTTTCTTTAAATGAAAGCTTCCTTTTAGAAAGCTAATTAAGGGCCTCATTGACTAAGCAGGCCAGGAAATGAGAGCTGAAGCATGCAATCTAGGAAGATCGCAGGGTTGATCCCCAAATTATGCTGAGTTATCTGATCTCAGCCAGGGTGGCAATACGGATATTATGACTGATTGACCTCAGCACTCTCAGTTTTGTGGAGTGATGCAATGGTTCTCCCTTGTGGCAATTCAACGTGAGCATCCTTATTTACAAATCCCTCCATAGCTTCATGGCATCCTACCTCTGCCACCTCCTCAACCCTACATTCTAGACAGTGAACTGCAGTCCTCCAACACTGGCTTCCTGGGCTTCCACACCCACAGCTGCTCCACCAATGTTTTCAACCCTACTCCCTGGAACTGCCTCTTCCCCCGGCCCCTTTCTACATCTCAGTCCCACCTTTAGATGTATCTTCAATACCTACCTTTTTGGCCACACTTTCCGTCATCTCCCCAAGAGGTTTTGCAAGGGAGAAATGGAAAATGAATGGTATGGAGTTTGGGAAGTTCACTTTTGTAGTGCAAAGACAATGATAATTCTTTAATAAACTTTTAAGTGGGATGCAAGCAATTGCCTTTTCTTGTGGCCTAAAGAATAGTGGGTGCATTGGAGGTGAATATTTGAATTTCCACTTAATTTAGTGACAAGTGCTGTAAACTTGATGTTTAGTACAGTTTGTCATTTGAGTCCCTGACCCAACTGAGCAGTTGGGTTGATTTGTTGATTAATGGGGGCAATGAAATCCCAGAGGGAGTATTTTTGTTCAGAGGACACCCACATCAGTTGGAGAGTGAAATTATATATTTTTAAAATATCTGTTTAATTGCTTTAAATAAAAAAGATTGAACTTCCTGCCTCAACCAAGCTGGCATTTGATGCCTCCTTCCCCCAATTTAGTATTGCCTAGTAATATTATTGATGGAAAGGAACTACCTGATTTTTATCTTTGGTTGCCGCATTGTGCTATTTGGGGGCTGATGGGGAAACCATCAAAGCCCAGCTAGGTGAATGCACATGATAAATGAGTGAACAGTGCCATTGATCATGCTGTGAAAAATTAAGGTTAGTTGTGCATGGTGTGGAGCTTCATGGGGACTAGCTGACAAAGTAAATACACACTTTTACTTGTTTTGCAGACAAGACCAGCATTGAACGCAGACTCTCTGCACTGTGTCATGGCACGGTGGCTCTGTACGAAAACTAGCCTTCTGAAATGGACCACTTGCAGCAGAGCAGGGACCACCACCTTTCCTGGATCAAGTCCTAGAGTCTTGGAGTTGCCTTTTTCCTTTTTTTGTTTTTTTGTTTTCTCTCATTTTGGGAAAACTGTTCATACTGGGGTTATTTTTTTTTTTTACCACCTACGCCAACCCACGAAGTGAGGAACGTTTGATATTTTTTTGAAGAGTTACCAAAGAGGAGGTTCTTGTTTCAAAAGAAAGGACATTTATGTATAAATATAGATTAATACTCCTGGAAAATCCTGTCAACGATGTAGCATTTTCTTTCAATTTACCTCAAAGAGGTAAAGTGTGGGGCAGAGTCACTACTTTTGGCTTCCAAAGCCGCTTATCACTGGAGTGTGTTAACACAAGCATGAGAGCAAGACTGAAGCCTATCTTCTATTTTTGTCACACAACTCATTGGATGCTTAGAAACCAACATTCAGAAAATAATGGGTTGCAAGGAACTTTGTGCTCCATCCGATTGATTTGTTGTGTCTATACAGTACTGCACTGTGGTGACAAATTGACAAGTTGTCTTTCTCCAAGTAAAACTTTTAAGTTTTTTTCAAGACACTAACGGTGTGACAAATGAGCCAAAGTTATTCATGGCGGTTTTAAGTTTTACCAGGATCCTTGTACACCCAGTCAAAGGCCTACATTGCCTTATATCTTCTGCTACATCACATACATATCAACCCACAGAAACTGATCATCAAGGAGGAGTTAAGCACTTTATGTGGATAGGAAGTTGACAACAAGGCAAGAGGGGATGTCTACAGCTCACCTCAATGATCTTGTAAACCAGAAGGGAAACCGGGCATCACTTTGGATGGACAGAGAGAGGGGATTGTCTCTTTTTTAAGCTCCTGAGACAGGAGCTGTTGAAACCACAAAGACTTTTCTCCAACAGACAACCACTTCTGATTGCACTATTACAATTCTTTGAACATCTTTGATAACAGTAATGTTACGCAGAACTCCTTGTAAAACGGCACAGCTTAAAAGCTGCATTGAAGAAATAGGAAAAAGAAAACTGTCCGAGTCGGTTAAGCGCCAATGCATTCAACAAAAGACTTTTTAAAGTGTGTTTTGGAGCAAGAAGCACAGAGTGCTTGACACTTTAACTAAAAAGACTGCAAAAAAAGCCTGTATTAATTACAAGCCTTTCCATTTTTTTACTTATTAAATACTTGAGTAGTTCATATAGAGCAACTGTCTGTATATAATGAAACTAGTATTTTTTTTCTCTTTTTGCCAGTGATTGCTGACTTTTAAACAATATTTTTGGGCTGGCTTTATGTTGTGCATGTGATAAGTGTGACTGTGCCACTGGCCTGATAATATTGCTAACGATGCTGTTTGTTCAGACAGTATTATGGAAATAAAGCATCTTTCCTGTAGATTGAGAACCTGTTGTGCAGACTAATGTAACATTTATTATTTTCAGGGGTGGAAAAAACAAATTATCAGGACTCTGGGAACCGGATTACAAAAATGTTTGGGACTGTTTTGAAGCCCAAGTTTTGCTTCTGGAGGGCAATTTTGTCACTGGCGTATAAACTAAAGAATCTAAGGTTCATTTCCAATCCTGTCTGTGTATTATATATATATATATATATATATATATATATAATATTACACACTTATGTATATCTAGCTAAACCTAGTGAAGAAGCACAATTGTCCATTTTTATACTGTGTGTGATCAGATTGAACGGTTCAGATTCAGCGATGGGCATCCTGTCTTGGAGGATTGCAACTAAGCTGACACTAACTTGAGTTTGAAAGAGTATTTGATTGGAAATCTTATTTTTGTAATTTTAAAATTAAATAAAAATTGCAGGTGGTAACTTGGAGAGAAATAAACATTTAAAGAAAACTGTGTTGCTGCACTTGGGTTAAGAATCAGCAGTTACGTTCTTTTCTACTACTTCATCCCACCCTGTCAGTTTTTGTCCTTTTTTTAAAAAAAAACTAAATTCAACGCCTAGTCAGTTTGTACAATGAAGTTTGAGGTCCAGTGGAGCAGATCACAAATGGCATTTATGACCATGCTTGTCCCCATCCCTGGATTCTCTGGGCAGTCTTCCAGAGTTGGTAAATCACTTTTTCCACCCTTGAGCATTTTTGTTTTACCATTTTTTTTTTTTTGTTTTGTTACTCAGCTGCTTGAATACTTGAATATTGAACTAAACCCTTCATAACAATCATGTTTAATGTCCCAGAGGCAGTGTATTGGAAATATTTCCCATGTAGCAATGAATTTGGCTTGTTCATGAGGCTCATCAAAACTGTTTTATTTCCTCCCTCGCTTTATTTTATGGAAAGATCTAATGTGTACTTTTATTTATCTGTAATCGATTCCATTAATTCCGAAGACTGTTTTTATTTATAAAATATTTGTACTATTAGGTCTTTAATACAGTGTTTCTACCTCTCATTTGTGTATAACGGCATGCATACTCTATGAAATCAGGTTGCAGATGCATTCACATGTTATGTAGCAGCCTTTTTAATATGGCCTATAAAAATGTACATTAAGAAGTCAGAAATAAAATTGTCCTGGAATATTAATGGATTGATAATTTTGATTTACTGTGTACAGTGTGTGATGTCCTCTCATTTTGCAATTTTCCGACTGTCTCCAGAATCAAAGGGTGCCTATTCATGTTTGGTTTTAGTGGGTCTGAGTTGTTATGTAATGATCAGATTGGTGGAAACAGACAGAAGCTTGCAGTTTTTTGCACTGCTGCCAACAACCAAGCTTCTCGGCATTTGGAGACCACCTGGTCCCTGTTCCACATTTACCTGCAGTGCGATGTCCGAGAAAGGAAACCATCTGTGCAGAAATGATTGATTCGAGCCTGCATTCTTTCACTCTGTGGCACCCTGCTTTTATCTTTCAATTTTTTTCTCCTTTCTAACAGGCGCCGATACTTGAATTGTTATTTGTCCTGTGAGCATAAACCATAAAATACCAAATTGTACTTGTAGCTTGGTAGTGGTACTATTCTGTTCTGAAGTATGTGCATGCCCACATTCACTTTTCAGTACAGATTATTGGATAGTGATAAGGACTGAGGAACTTGACTTGTTTATTTTCCGCCCTTCCCAGGCATGTCGAGATCAATTGTAGTGCACCTTTCACTGCACAGCTGAGATTTACATTGGCTCTCAGATGTAAGTGACATAGGCAAGGCTGCATTTATTGCCCATCCTTAGTTGTCTTGAGAATGTGGTGGGCTGCCTTCTGGCGATTTGTTTTTATAACTGAATGGATTTCTGGACCGTGTAAGAGGGTATTAAGAATCAACTTGATAATGTGAACTGGTCATAGAGCAAGCTGCTTTATTTCTGATATTCACGTAGATCCAAATGGGTAGAAGTGATTGGCTGCTTTCCCTGGAGGACATAGGTTAAGTTGTTGAGTTTTTATGATAAATTGACAACTTTCATGGTATTTTCTCTCAGCTAATCCGAGCAGAATCATGGGTGCTACTCCAGTATTGTGACTGCTAAGTGCTACACGAGTGCGTTGCTTGATATCATTCTAGGTAATGCATTAACCCACTCGGGAGAGCTTTCCCTATGAACCTTTTTTCCCTCCCTCTGCCACCACCCCCTCCCCAAAAAGAAGTTAGAACATCAAAAATAATTGTCAAAAGAGGATGTGAAATTTTCTCTGTATTTAAGATCTCATATTATCCAAAACTGCTCATTAGAGTGCTGCATCTTCCAGATAGGAGCTTGGAATTCAGTTAAATTATACTCCTTCTGGAATCTATGGTGGGAGCTTAGGTTACTCTAAATATTGGAAGGAAGTTCATACCTGTGACTTCACATTCACTGCTCAATGTGGCTGGTTGGCTCTGGAGGCAAAGGATGCCTGTGCTTTTCCGAAAGGCAATGCAATTAAAGAGAGTCAACCTGAACATTCTTCACACCCTGCTCATAGTTGGCCATCTTGGATGAGTTGAAACTCCTGCTAAAAGCTAGGCATATATCAGAAATAAAACAGTTTGCCCTTTGACCAGTTTAGCCCAATGCTGAATGACTGGTTTCAGCTGGTACTTTACGCGAATAGCATTAACATCTTTAATTCTGTTTTACAGCAACATTTGTATTAATTACACAAAATTGTTTTCCAGTGACCTTTATAGCAAAGTTATCAGCTTGGCTCAGTTGGTAGAACTTTTGCCTCTGAAGGTCAGAAGGTTTTGCATTCCAGCCCTACTATAGACCTTGGCATATAATTAGGCTGCCACTTCAATGCAATAGATAGACAAGGAATGCTGCAATGCTGGAAGTGCCACCTTTCATGTGAGCTATTAAACTGATATATTGTCTGTCTGTACGATCCCATGATACTATTTGAAAAGTAGCTGGGAGTTGTCCTGAGCACATTCCCCCTCAACCTATACCTGATATCATTCATTAATTTGCAATTGTCGAAACGTTGCTGTGTGCAAATTGGCAGCAATAACTGTGCTTCAGAAGTAATTCATTGGTTGTAAAGTGCTTTAACGGGTGAAAAAGGCTATATACAAACTTAAATTTAGCTTTGTAGATGCAATTTGATGATAGGATTGGGCTCAGCTGCAAAGGTCCCATTTTTTATCCCTCAGACCTACAGATGTTGGAAATTTGAAATCGAAATAGAAACTACTGGAAAACTCAGCAGGTCAGGCTGCATCTGTGGAGAGAGGGCAGTAGGTTTAAAGGTTCAAGTCAAACCTTTCACCCAGGTTTTGTCTGAAGAGTGTTTCGACATGTTCTCTTATTTCATAATTTCGGTGGAACTCCCTTCAATATTCTTTACGCTTTTAACAACAGTACCTCCCTTGAAGAGTAGTAGTGTTGGAGGAAAGGGATTTAAAATATTAGTTGTCTGCTGGGCAGAGTATATTCTCACAAAAGGGGAAGATTCAGTAACTCTGGAACTCCCTCGAATTGTCTGACAAGTACAGAGTTCTAAGCATAGATTCTTCTCGCTTGGGAAATAATGTGTAGTACAAGGGCCTAAAGAAGGGAAGGATTTTGGAAATGGATAAAGAATGATTTTTCTCAGCACCTATCCTCACTTCAGGAGGTTTTAGTCTTGATCATTTGATTTTGCTGTGTTACATACAGTAAATGTAGCTTTAATTGGTCAGGCAAGGTTTCTGAAGAGATATATTAATGTGCTTTTCAGACTGCCGGAAGTCTCAGGTGCTTTGCAGCCAATGAAATGTAGCCAACTGTTGTAGAAAATATGGCAGCCAATTTACATGCAGCAAGCTTTCACAAACAGCAAGGTGATAATGACCAGAAAATCTCTTTCAGTGAAGTTGATTGATGGTTAAAGATTTGCCATGGCACTGGGCAGAACTTCGCTGCTTTTCTTTGAAATATGCCATGGATCTTCTATGTCCACCTGCTAGGATGAAAGAATAATAAACCCAGGATCCAGTGACTCCTGAAATATGTGTGGGCAGAATAAGGCTCAAATGTGGTGGCTGAAAATTTACCAACGCTCACTATCTAGGGTTACCTGTGAAGAACAGGCATGGTGGGTGGGTTTTTTAAATTCATTTATGGAAGGTGGGCATTGCTGGCTAGGCCAGCATTTATTGCCCATCCCTAGTTGCCCTTGAGAAGGTGCTGCTGAGCTGCCTCCTTGAACTGCTACAGTCCACGTAGTGTAGGTACACCCACAGTGCTGTTAGGGAGGGAGTTCCAGGATTTTGACCCAGTGACAGTGAAGGAATGGCGATATATTTCCAAGTCAGGATGGTGAGTGACTTGGAGAGGAACTTCCAGGTGGTGGTGTTCCCATGCGAAAGCTGCCCTTGTCCTTCTAGATGGTAGTGGTCGTAGGTTTGAAAGGTGCTAAGGATCCTTGGTGAATTCCTGCACTGCATCTTGTAGATGGTACACACTGCTGCTGTGTGTCAGTGGTGAAGGGAATGGATGTGGTGCCAATCAAGCAGACTGCTTTATCCTGGATAGTATGGTGCTCCATGAGTGTTGTTGGACCTGCACTCATCTAGGCAAGTGGGGAGTATTCCATTACGCTCTTGATCAGTGCCTTGTAGATGGTGGACATGCTTTGGGGAGTCAGGAGGTGAATTGCTCATCACAGGATTCCTAGCCTTTGACCTGTTCTTGTAGCCACAGTATTTACATGGCTAGTCCAGTTCAGTTTCTGGTCAACGGTAATCCCCAGGATGTTGATAGTGAGGATTCGGTGATGGTAATGCCATTGAATGTCAAGGGGCCATGGTTAGATTCTCTCTTGTTGGAGATGGTCTTTGCCTTGCACTTGTGTGGCGTAAATGTTACTTGCATTTGGATGTTGTCCAGGTCTTGCTGCATTTGGACATGGACTGCTTCAGTATCTGAGGAGTCACGAATGGTGCTGAACATCATGCAATCATCAGCAAACAACCCCACTTCTGACCTTATGATGGAAGGAAGGTCATTGATGAAGCAGCTGAAGATGGTTAAGCTGAGGACACTACCCTGAGGAACTCCTGTAGCAACGTCTTAGAGCTGAGATGACTAACTTCCAACAGCCACAACCAACTTCCTTTGTGCTAGGTATGACACCAACCAACAAAGCGTTTCTCCCCTGATTCCCATCGACTCCAGTTTTGCTAGGGCTCCTTGATGCCACACTCAGTTAAATGCGGCCTTGATGTCAAGGGCAGTCACTCTCACCTCACCTCAGCTCTTTTGTCCACGTTTTTTGCTTTTATGAAAACACACTTCTTAAGTAGGAACACTAACATTTAAACTAAATGTTGGTGAGTTGTTTCCTGGGGAAGAGTGGTGGTGGAGGGGGGGAGCAGCACAGCCCAATCCTGCTATCACCTAATGACCCCATATGTGCACTCTCCAACAGGAATCATTGGCGAGCATGTAATGAATGCTAGGTGCTTTTCTTCCCATTGTTAACACTTCTACCTTTGCCCTGGCTCCTCAGCATAGACCAGGGATCAAATCTGGATCAATATGGTTCCATGCCACACTTAGACCATGGCATTTACCCAATGAGTCATTGAAGGGAGACTATGCATTTTGAAAGCTGAATGGAGCTGTAATCTTTAAAAGTGCTACCAAAAATGTAATAGCTTTCAAGTGGCGACACTTGACTGCTGTGCACTTTTATAGTCGTATCTTCACGCCCTTCACCTTGGGGTGGGGCGGGGCGGGGGGCGCGGTTAGTGTGAAGTTGTGGAAGGATTCAGAGTTCAGAGTGATTAGAGACAGGCTGCAACATGGTAATCTTTGTACCAGCTGTTAATGTTACATGGTGGGAGGTTTTTATGCGCTCCCACCCTATACAATTGGGTTGGGGAGAGTGGCACCCATACCCATCAGATATCAGTAGCCTTCCAGGCATCATGTCAGAATTCAGAGCTATAGCTCCAGTCGTCACTTGGAACGCTTATCTGGAACAGGGTTTAAACCCTTTATCTGCTGACTCAGAGATGGGAAAGCTACCACCAAGTCATTGGCTCACTGCTGCTGTTTCATTGTTATAAGGTAGGCCTGTGTCTAGGATGATCTCTCCCTTATAAGCCAGACTGCCCAATTGTAAATACTAAGCCAAAAGTGAACTTAAGTTTAATTGCTATTGGTTGGATGATGTTTTCAGATTTGAAAAAGGCTTTTACATTTCTGGCTCCAGATTAGAGGGAGCCAGTTGAAAAAAATTACAATTGCTTGCCAAAGCATTCTAGGTTTTTTATTCCAACACAGGACAACCTGTTGCTAATCTTTTCGATGCTTCAACATGTCTTTCAAAATTTTAATAGTTGAGAGTAATGAAAAGTCAGCAAATATCTCAAGACGGTAATCTTCTCAAAAGGAATAGTCTCAAACTGCAAATTAAAAAGGAATATATTATTGTAGATTGGGAAAGGGTAAAGCAGCAATGGAGGGTGTTCAAGGATGAGATAGTTCAAACTAGGCACATTCCTTTGAAAGGAAAAGCGAGAGCATCCAAAGTTAATGTAATCTTGATGACCAAGGAAATAAAACTTAACATAAAACAAAAAGGAGGCTTATGACAAATGTCAGGAACAAGAGTCAGTTAATAACCAGGAAGATTGTGGAAAGTACAGGAGGGAATTGAAAAAGTTAATATGGGAGGCAAAGAAAATTCAGTACATTACTATTACTTATTTTGTACAATGGATTTTAATAAACCCTGACTTTCATTTCCAAGTGTTCGGTTGTGGTCACATTGATAGTCCTTCATTGCAGACATAATGCCTTAGATATCCAAATTGGCCACCAGCATCTTCCCTAGCACATGCTGGAAGGAACACTGGACTTCTTGGAATAACACGTTTTCCCCAACCATGTATCTGATCAGTGATTTAAATTCAGTTCAGTGAAAGCCAGTCTCAGTAATGACCCTGAAATTATCATCAAATGTTGTAAAAACCCATCTGGTTCACTAATGTCCTTTAGGGCAGGAAATCTGCTGTCCTTACCTGGTTTGGCCTACATGTAACTCCAGACCCACAGCAATGTGGTTGACTCTTAACTGTCCTCTGAAATGGCCTAGCAAGCTATCCAGTTTCAGGGCAATTATGGGTGGGCAACAGAGGACGTCAGTGATGGCCACATCCTATGAAAGAATAAAAAGTTGATTTTACAAAAAGGCAGGTATTTTGAAGCTGCAATTTCATCTGCAGTCCCAATGACTCTTACAAATCTGCTCGAGTCTTGTGATTACAGTTTACAGTGTTACCTGGTCCTTATGATGTGTCAGCCAAGGCTCAGTTGGTATCACCTTTCCTCTGATTCAGAAGGTTGTAAAGAAAATCTAGGCTGGCAATCCAGCTGAAGTAGTGCTGCTCTGTTGAAGATGCTACCTTTCAGATGAGAGGGCTTTGCCTGCTCTCCCAGGAGGATGTAAAAATTCCGTTGGCAAAACTTTGAATACATTATGACACAACAGTTGGTGAGGCTGAGTTACTTAAAATCCCAGAGGGAAGCTTTAAACAACTGTCATAACCTATATTTTTAAGTGGTATGTTTGAGATGCAGCTCTAAATTCAGGAATCAGATCACCAGTTCCCTAGAGGTTTTTACATAAAATTACATGAGACATTTGTTAATTTACACAAATTAGACATATACACATGGATACAAATTACTACTTTCATAACTTTTAACAAATTCCTAAGCTAATCTCCTTTAAGGTAACAGCAACCCATAGACTTTAAGCAGACACCAGGCAAAGCATCACCGTACAAATTCAAAATGAAGTTCCTTTCACTTTGGCTCCTTTACAGAGACAGTGGTAGGCTTACAGGCTTTGATCTTACATTGCCTCTGCCCTGCACACACACAACTACTATCAGTTATACCCAGCACATCTCATTGAATGTAAATTCTCATTGTATCAGCAGCCCTTTTGAACTCCACCTCTCCTAACAATAAAACCCCTTTCATGGTACCAATTTTATTATTAATATAAACATTGCTTTGTCCAGATTTCACTCCCCTTCTTGAATGTTTTAGCCAACAAAATGAAAATGCACTCTACTTCTCTTCTATCTCAGAACTAGTACACATCAAAGCACCCAGACTAGCTGGCTTTAATCCAATGAAGACACACCTACGGACTAACCCTCTATTTAAAAATAAAATTTCCAATAATGTTATATACATTAATAGCTTCATGACAAAGAGCAGGGAAGTTCCCTGGCCAATATTTATCCCTCAGTCAACATTGCAAAACTGATTATCCGATCATTACCGCATTGCCGTTTGTGGGAGCTTGATGTTGATGGCTGCAAAACGCTTTGAGACATCATGAGGTGCTATATAAGACAAGTCTATCTTTTTAAAAATGAGATTACTATCCTGTTGTTGATACCAAACACCCCATCCTCCAGGTAAGAGGGCAATGGAAACCACAGGCTTCCAATGGATTGGTCCATGATTATACTTGGCAAAGTACTGCAGTGGTTTGCTGTTGCCTTCTGCAGTGTGGCTGACCAGGAAACTCTCCCTCTCTTACCACCTCCTATCAGGCGTATTGAAAGGATTTAGAGGCTGATAATCAACCTGTTTGGCCAAGTTATGAACACACCTTCTGTGGCCAAGTCCTGGGATGGCCCATAAGTAGGGGCCCTACCATTGCACCACAAGACCACTTCCAAACATCCCCTATTCTTTGGAAATGCCTCTTTCAGAGGCATTTCTAATGCTTTTGTTTCTCCCTGTCCATTATTATTCTTTATATCATAGAATGATATAGCTCAGAAGAAGGCCATTCAGCCCAATGTGCCTAGAGCTATCCAATTAATCCCACTATCCTCCATTGCTCTTCATAGCCCTGCAAATCATTCTCCCATTCAGGTATTTACCCAATTTCCTATATGCTAATAGAAAATCATTAATGTTTGGACAATGGGGACATCCTGTGCAAGTTTCTTTCCTCCTTTTACAAACAGTAAGAGCTAATCGGAAACACTAGCCCCTTTATCGTTTTCACGTAGGTTTGTTTGTTCACAATCGGGACAGTCACTGGGATTAAAGGGTTTTTTTAAGGAAAAAGGAATCAGATATCAGGAAGCAGAGCAATTATTGGTTGGGTTCGATTTGCTTATTTAGTTAGAGTTGTTGCTGTGAGCTGTGTGGAAGATGATTATCTTGTGTAATTCTCATTCTCTGTTTCTGCTTCTCATAGGCTGACCTTGACTTTGGAGGCCCATGCAAATGACCCAGTTCTTGAAACAATGTAGTCTGATTTAAACACTGTGTACACGCTTCGTTGATTGTCGGTAACAAGACCTTTCATCGGCGATTCCAGGCAAAGTTTTTAATTTGATGTTCTGTTCTACCTTCGTTTGTTAGAGCTTAAACTCGTATAGAACCTTGGTTGGATCACACTTGCAGTGCTGTGAAACAGTTCTGGTCTCCATGTTATAAGAAGGACATGGAGGCACTGGAGAAAGTGCAAGAAAAATTTACTAGAATGAAACCAGAACTGAGAGGTTATATCAGGAAAGACTGAACAGGCTGGGGTTCCTTTCTCTAGAGAAGAGAAAACAGAGGGGTGACCTGATAGAGATCTTTAAGATCATGAAAGGGTTTGATAGGATAGATGTAGAGATGTGTCCACTTGCGGGTGGGACTAAGACAAGAGACCATAAATATAAGACTGTCGTTAATAAATCTGATAGAGCATTCAGGCGAAACTTCGAGGGGATAGTTAAAGTGAGGGACTTTGTAACACAAGGTGCGGTTGAGGTGAATATCATAGATACATTTAAGGGAAAGTTAGATATGAGAGAGGAAGGAATAGAAGCAGCTGTCGATGGAGTTCGATGAAGTAGAGTGGAAGGAGGCTAATGTGGAGCTTTAACACAAGCGCGGACCACTTGGGCTGAATACTATTTAGCTTGTCAGGAAGATATAATAATGTTAAAAGCAAAATACTGCGGATGCTGGAAATCTGAAACAAAAACAGAATGTGCTGGAAAAACTCAGCAGGTCTAACAGCATCTGTGGAGAAAAAAAAACCGGAGTTAACATATTGAGTCCGTATGGCTCTTCTTCAGAGTTAAAGAGAAGTAAAATGTAATGAAATTTATACTGTTTATGGGGGGTGGAACAGGTGAAGCTGGATAGATGGCCAGTGATAGGTGGAGGCAAAAGAGAGATTGCCAAAGATGTCATGGACAAAAGGACAAAGGGGTGTTAATGATAGTGATACTGGCTAAAGGAGGTGCTAGTGGTGGCATTAGGGTCAGAGAGCAGAATGTGATAATAGTAGGACAAGGGTAAGCACTCTGGAAAGAACAACATGAACAAGTGACAGATGGCCCTGGTGGGGGTGGGGTGGGGGGAGGGGACAGTGGTGGGGAATAGGATAAAACAATGAATAAAAATGAATTTAAAGAAAAATAGAAATAAAAATAAGTGGATAAAAAATAAAAATTAAAAGATGAAAAAATAAGAATCAAGAAATGAGAATGAATATTGAAAAAAGGGGCTATAAAGGGTGTGAGGATGGGGGAGAGAGTTCATGGTCTGAAGTTGTTGAACTCAATGTTAAGTCCGGAAGGCTGTAAAGTGCCTAATCAGAAGATGAGGTGCTGTTCCTCCAGTTTACGTTGGGCTTCACTGGAACATTGCAGCAGGCCAAGAACGGACATGTGGGCATGAGAGCAGTATGAGGTGTTGAAATGGTAAGCGACAGGGAGGTCTGGGTAATGCTTGTGGACGGACCGAAGGTGTTCTGCAAAGAGGTCACCCAGTCTGCGTTTGGTCTCTCCAATGTAGAGGAGACTACATTGTGAGCAGCGAATGCAGTAGACTAAATTGAAGGAGGTGCAAGTGAAGCACTGGTTCACTTGAAAGGAGTGATTGGGCCCTTGGACGGTGAGGAGAGAGGAGGTGAAGGGACAGGTGTTGCATCTTCTGCAGTTACATGGGAAGGTGCTGTGGGAGGGAGACGAGGTGTTGGGGGTGACTCGTGGACCAGGGTGTCCCGAAGGGAACGGTCCCTACAGAATGCCGACAGGGGGGGTGAAGGGAAGATGTGTTTGGTGGTGGCATCATGCTGGAGTTGGCGGAAATGGTGGAGGATGATCTTTTGAATGCGGAGGCTGGTGGGGTGAAATGTGAGGACAAGGGGGACCCTATTATGGTTCTGGGAGGGAGAGGAAGGTGGGAGGGAGAGGAAGGTGTGAAGGTAGAGGCGTGGGAGAGAGAGGGCCCTGTCAACTACAGTGGGTGGTAAATGTCAGTTAAGGAAGAGGGAAGACATGTTAGAAGCGCTGTTTTGGAAAGTGGCATCATCGGAACAGATGCGACGGAAGTGAAGGAACTGAGAGAATGGGATGGAGCCCTTACAGGAAGCAGGGTGTGAGCAACTGTTGTCGAGGTTGCTGTGGGAGTCGGTGGGCTTGTAGTAAATGTTGGAGGACAGCCTATCTCCAGAAATGGAGACAGAGAGGTCAAGGAAGGGATGAGAAGTGTCAGAGATGGACCATATGAAGGTGATGGAGTGGTGGAAATGGGAAGCAAAATTGATACATTTTTCCAGGTCCCGACGAGAGCATGAAGCAGCACAGAAACAGTCATCGATGTACCGGAGAAAGAGTTGTGGGAGGGGGCCGGAGTAGGACCGCAACAAGGAATGTTCCACATACCCCATAAAGAGACAGGCATAACTGGGGCCCATGTGGTACCCATAGCCACACCTTTTATTTGGAGGAAGTGAGAGAAGTTAAAGGAGAAATTGTTCAGTGAGAGAATAAGTTCAGCCATATAATAATGTTATTGGAATTTATTGTAAAATAGTAATATCTGTGTCTATATGTGTCTGTGTGTGTGAGACTTAATTGGATTAAAGGCAGCTGGCCCGAAGACTTTGATGTAAACACAGGGGAAGCTTAGAATGTAAGGTGTAAAAGGACATTTGCATTTTTGAATAAACCAGACTAGCATGTCTTCAAAGGAGGGGTGAAATGTGTCATCTAGCCAGGTGAAGTTTATAAACAGTGTGTTTATTTTCCCCAAAGATTACTGGTAAAACTTAGTGCTATGGGAGAAAGGTAAAGTCCAAAGACATAGTGAAACAATGGGAATTTGCATTCAAAGGGGAAAATATGTATAAAGGAGCAAAGGCTGTGTGTAAGGGCAGGCATTTTTAAGATCTAACAAATGTTAAAAGCCTTCAGCATCTGCACCTCAAGCTGCTGTTTTCAAAGAACTGAAGTTAAGAAAACTCACTTTGAATTTGGTTAATTCAGGGTATTGTGTGTCACCTTGCCTGGGTCTTTTAAAATCTATGTGCCTTACTGTTGCCTTAACGAAAGTGTAACTGGGAGTCTAATTAACTAGGGGATTTAGAAGTTATTATAGTAGTAATTTGTAAACATATGTATGTGCTTAAAATCATTTCTCTTATTAATAAATGGTAAATCTAGTTTAGTAAAAACCTATAAGGCTTGATGGTGTTATTACAACTGAATTCAAGGCACACATCTCGAAATTTATACCAATTGCAAAACAAGTTGTGGTGGTTGTTTCAAGTATCCCTTTGGGCTTTGAACAACCCAGCATTTACCATCAGCTGTGCCATAACAAGCTAAGCAACACTATATATATCTGGTGATTGCCTAACAATTGGTTCAGCCAGCTCTTTTTGGACTGTTTGGAATCTAACATTCCTATTTAAATTCACATCTTAAAACCACCTACCCCATTCATTTTCTGTAATCACTGCCTCATCCTGTAGTATAGGAACCAGGACTCCATCAGTACCTCCCTCATGGTGCTTCTATTCCTAAGGCAACCTACACAGAGAGTGCCAGCTGGCTTTAGAGTTGCTTATGCTGAGTGGACGTATTCCTGGAGGTCTCATTGCAAGACCTCTGACAGTCGTGTATGATCAAACAGCCCCTTTTCTAATTTCAAATATTTCTAACTAAACAGAAGTGTTCAAAGAAGATGATAAAAGTAAAACGCTCTTGTTAATGTCCCTGTGATTTTTCTCCTGGGTTTTGCTCACAGCAGAGTCCAGTGCATTAATCTTCAATCCCTGGAGTCTACAGCACAAGACCAGAAGGGCTGGCAACACTGACTGGGCTTCATCACAATGAAGATCAATTAAGGCTTTTTGAAATGTCCACTAAGAAATTTGCTAACAAGGTGTAAATAGATTAAGCAATAAAAATTACATTTATAAACTGTCCTTTTTATCCTCAGGAGATCCTAAAGTTCTTTACAACCAGTGCATTATTTTTGTTGTTACTGCTTATTGAGTGTAAGAATTTGGTGATGAACTCTAAACAGGAGAGAGCTGGGCCGTGGGAATAATTTGAGATTCTTTAGTACAGCGTCGGCACAGGCATAATGGGCTGAAGAGGTTTTTTCTGCGCCATAAACATCTAAGGCTTCAGGTCTGTATCAATTTTACAATTAAGCCGCCAGTTAAATCCAGACTGGAGAAACAAGCCAGTCTCCAAGGTGGAGCTTGTAAATGAGAAGTGAGCTGTTGAATTTAAAGTTGTTTCCAATCATAATGAATCTAATTGTTACTTTCATTCAATGCTGTGTGACTAAGTTCTTATTCATTCTTGGGATGTGGGTGCCGCTGACAAGGTCCGCATTTATTTCCCAACCTCAATTGTCCCTACAACGATTAGAATGCATATTGTTCATCTCAATTACGTCTTCGTACTAAGTGTTTTTGACTCATTGCCTACTCTTCCTTCACAAATCTCAACAAGGTCCTTGTAGGACCTGCGTTGTATGTATATTTTTGGAGCTGATGTAGGGGATGGAGATGGAGGGGGAGGGGGGTAGTGGTTAATACCTGGTGGAGCCAGGGAGTCATTACTCCTTGACTCCCTGTCCCAGCCAGAATTAGTGACTGAAGCAGACAACATGTCAACATTCAAGAAAAGGTGAGATAGCTGGTTGGGAAAAAAAAAGGGAATAAAAGGATATGGTAGAAGGCTGGGCAACTGGGATTAGAACTATTGCTTGTGTGGAAGAAAAGCACCAATACAGGCTAAGTGAATGGGCCAAATCACCTGTTTCTTCAAATTATATGGAATGTATAGTGCGGAAGCAGTCCAGTTGGCCATACTGGTCCATGCTGCTGTTTATGCGTTTGATTGGCACCACATCCACAAACATTCACTCCCTCCATCACCGACGCACAAAAGCAGCAGTGTCTACCATCTACACGATGCACTGCAGCAACTCACCAAGACTCCTTCAACAGCACCTTCCAAACCCACGACCACTAACATCTGGAAGGACAAGGGCAGCAGACACATGGGAACACCATCACCTGAAAGTTCCCCTCCAAGTCACTCACCATCCTGACTTGGAAATATATCGCCGTTCCTTCACTGTCGCTGTGCCAAAATCCTGGAACTCCCTTCCTAACAGCACTATGGGTGTACCTATAGCACATGGACTGCAGTGGTTCAAGAAGGCAGCTCACCACTATCTTCTCAAAGGCAACTAGGGATGGGCAATAAATGCTGGCCCAGCCAACGAAGCCCACATCCTGTGAATGAATAAAGAAAAAAATTCGAGCTTTCTCTGATTCCTCTTACTCTAGCCCTATCAGCGCAACCTTCTATTCCTTTCTCTCTCATGTACTTATCTAGCTTCCCCTTAAATGTATCAATGTTATTTGTCTCAATCACTCCACTTCATTCCTCTGTATGAGTCTTCCTTTAAAATCATATGGACTCGAAACATTAACTCTGGTTTCTGTCTAAGGATGGGGTCAGACCTGCTGAGTTTTTTCCAGAATTTTCTGTTTTCATTTCAGATTTCCAGCATCCACAGTATTTTGCTTTTATTTACGAAAGTAGGGAAGTCTTGCTACCACAGTACATTGGTAAGACAACACCTAAAGTCCTGGTCTCCGTATTTAAGAAGGAATATACCATACCTGCATTGGAGACAGCTCAGAGAAGGTTCACTAGGTTGATTCATGGGATGAAGATGTTGTCTTATGAGTAAAGATTGAGCAGGTTGGACCTGTACCCTGGAGAAATAGTGACCCTCTGCAGCAGAGTATCATCTGAGGTTTCCAATTCACTCAATTCTAAGAAGCGATAGCTGGACCTGCTTCTGGTTGGAGTGGACATCACCTCTTACAAGAGATGGGTACCACAAGGAATTCAGTGCTGGAGTGATCTCCAGAACTAGTTTTGATCACCTAGATGGGTCAAATTTCTTTACCTAATTTGTCCTGGGCTTTTATCTGGAATTTCATCTCCCCTAGGAGATTGCATGGTTCTAGATAGGTTGAAGAATGTATGATAAGATATCACAATTGTAGAGGACAAGCAAGATAGACTAAAAGGTCTTTAGCTATCCATCATTGCTTGTATGCCTATAAAAGGAATTACATTTGACCTTTGGGGCCTGGCTTTCTTAAGGGTAGCTGAAACAGATGCTGTATGCAAAAGCAAACCTGATTTCATTCAGTCAGTTAGTTAAGTCAGAAGGCAACATGACAGAATATAATTCTCTGCTTATTGATCTCAGTGTTTCCTCAGGAGAATTACCACTATGTAATTATAAAACACTCTTAAGATCAATGCAATAGCATTTGGACTTGAGTGCAGCCATAGATTAAAGATGTGTCGATTAGTCCTACGCACTTTGTCCTGGGTTCATACAGGAATGGCCCACGCTTAACCCAACCGCAGCAAAGTAATTTGTGAATTGATTTTTTTTCAACATTAACAATTTATTGATTTGCACACATTCTGCTTCCCCGGTCCTCGATGTACTTCTTATCAATTATCTAAAAATGCAAAACAGATGGAAAATTTGAACGTTAATTTGTTGTAACACAAAAAGGCTTTCAACCCACATGGTATTAAGTCTCTTTGTGCCACTTCTGTGGCAATCAGTATCTAGGAGAAGATAAAGGTGGGGGTGGGGCCACAAGGGGCTCCTTGTGCTAATGCGAGAGGCGGAGGCATTGTCTCATTTCACCATTCAAAAGTGATATATAGCCAAGGTTGGCTGGGGAGGGGGAGCTAGACAAATACTTCTATCGCTGAATCATGGGGAATCATGCTCTCAGAACTTGCCTGCTCAATTTATGGAGTTGTGGAGGAATTTCCTAAAATCTTTCCTGAAATTGTTTGCCTGGATCAGGAATTGGTGTCACCAGTGATTAGAGAGTGGTGAACAAGGGCGTTTTGTCTAACAGTCTCAGATTAACATTTTTGGGCCTGATAATCTCCTTTCACCATTTTTGTAAATTTCTATTCCTAACCTTCTCCCTCTGGGGAGAAGCTTATAGTTCTGGAATTCCTTCCCTAAACCTCTCTGCCTCCCTTTCCTCCCAGAATGAGAAAACAGTAAAAACTGGGAAATAAGAGTACTGGTCCGAACTGGTCTTGTATGCCTTAAAATGGAACACCAGTAAAAACTGGGAAATACGAGCACTGGACCGAACTGGTCTTGTATACCTTACAATGGAACACCAGTAAAAACCGGGAAATAAGAGTACTGGTCCGAGTTGGTCTTGTATACCTTAAAATGGAACACCAGTAAAAACCGGGAAATAAGAGTACTGGACCGAACTGGTCTTGTATACCTTACAATGGAACACCAGTAAAAACCAGGAAATAAGAGTACTGGTCCGAGTTGGTCTTGTATACCTTAAAATGGAACACCAGTAAAAACCGGGAAATAAGAGTACTGGTCCGAGCTGGTCTTGTATACCTTAAAATGGAACACCAGTAAAAACCGGGAAATAAGAGTACTGGTCCGAGCTGGTCTTGTATACCTTAAAATGGAACACCAGTAAAAACCAGGAAATAAGAGTACTGGTCCGAACTGTTTTTTCCTTCTGGAGTTTAAGATGCTCCTTAAAATCTACCACTTCAACCAAGCTTTTGGCCACCTGTCCTAATGTCTCCTTATGTGATTCGGTGTCACCCTGGGAAGGGTTATTTTCCAATTGGTGCTTCATAAATTCAATTTATTGATGACTGAGCACTGCACTAAGACTTGAGCACCGATTTTCCAGAGCACCACTGAAGGATTTCAGAATTGTCAGAGGTGCCATCTTTTGGTCAAGATGTTGAGCTGAGGCTCTGCTCAGGTGGGTTAAGAGCATTGGTGAGGGGATAGTAAGGTTGACCTTCTGGAAGGAGAAGATTAAATGAGTTGAAACACTTTCTTCACATGAAACTAACTGGGAATCTTTATGAAGAGGGTCCAAACTCATGCTGTTAAGCAGCATCTTCCGGACAGTTTGACTAACAAAGGGAACTCGCATTAAAATATTGGATTTGGCCTTTTCAATTCACGTATCTTTTGCAGTTGACAGAAAACAAAAGTTTATAAAGGTGCTAAAAGAATTTGGAATTTAGTATCTAATACGCCATTTTGTTTATAAATTCAAACCAACCAAGCAGACCTCTCTCTAGGGTTGTAGGCAACGGAGGCTGCAACATGTGGAGCCTAGTCATCAATAAACAGTGCATCCCACACACCCCTATTATATAGTACGTCACACAACTCAATTCCAAATATCAGCTGTGGTTCAGTGCTTAGCACTCTCGCCTCTTAGAAGGTTGTCAGTTCAAATCACACTTCGGAGACTTGAACACCAAAAGCAGGAGTGACGCTTCCTGTGCCAGTACTGAGGGGGTGTCAGGTGGATTTAAAATATCCCATGGCACTATTTCTAAGAACACCAGGGGAATTATCCGCTGTGTCCTGGACAATATTTATCCCTCGGATCAATCAACGTCACAAAAATAGATTATCTAGTCATTATCACTTTGCTGTTTGTGGGAGCTTGCTGTGTGCAAATGGGCTGCTGCATTTCCTACATCACAGCAGTGACCGCACCTTAAAAAGTGCTTCATTGGCCGTGAAGCGCTTTGGGATGTCCTGTGGTCCTGAAAGACAAAATGTAAATGCAAGCCTTTCTTTGTTTATGTAGATACTGCATCACATGATTCCCAGCATTAACAGATCAAATGATGAGGGTAGATTAGAGAAACCGCACTAATTTACATCTGAGTGTCGGTGCCCTGGAGGAGAACGAACGTAAGATATGGAATGGAATAGGAAATGGAAAATTTGCAGCATTACTGCAAAGCAAAGCCTTGCAGTGGGATATTGTTTGCACCTCCACCTTCCCTATTGTGTTGTATAATTTTAAACACCGCTCACTGGTTCTTTATGGACAAGCCAAATGTCTGAGCTTAGCCTGTGTTTCTACTTTACAGGAAAATAACCCTTACAAATCAATGATAATTCTGTGCAACATTTACAAAGCCATCTGTTAAGGTACAGATGTGCCTCCTGATGCCTGCGAGCAGCGGCTTTTGCAAACCAGTGGAGCTCATTAATTAGGCTCACTAACAAAGTGCTGTAATCCTCTGCTGATTTAGTCTTATTTAAGGATTTAAGTGCCCCCATGTCACCCTACAACTCTGCACTGGTCCCCTTTGCTTAGACAAACTATAATCTTAGATTTAAGCCTATGTTAATGGCTCAGATGGAAATCACCTCCAGTTGCTAAAGGAACAAAGACTGTCACGTGAAAGTGTCAACATCCATTACATCCCAAGTGACGTGTTACAGCCTTCAAAAGTAGCGAATAATAAGTGGATACCAAACCGGAGGGGGAACCGGAATGGGGGGTCAGGAAGTGAAATGAAGAAGGTCATGAGGGAGAATGAGAAGAGAATCGGGAAGCAGTCAAAGAGGAAAGGCTGTTGAAGGCAGAGAGTGAGCGAGGTGGTTGAGCAGAGATGCTGAGGGATAGAGCTGACAATAAGGAGTTAATGAGTGAAGGAATGCTGCAGCAGACAGAATGAAAAATGATAAACAGGTATAGCAGATATGATGCAGCGTAGTGGTTAGTAATCTAGTGATAATGGGACATCTACCCGGGGAGCGTGTATTCAAATCCCACCATTGCAGTTTGATCATTTGAATTCAGTTTTTAAAAAATCTGCACATGCTACCAGTGTAAAGCTATCAGGTTGTAAGAAATGGACAGCTGGTTCATAACGTCCTTTATGGAAGGGATCCTACCATCCTTACCTGGCCTGGCCTATATGTGGTTGATTGCTGTCTGCAGTGACCTAGCAAGCCAGTCAGTTACAGATAACTGAGGATGGACACCTTTCCTGTGATGCCACATCCCCAAAATGAATAAAACATTGATTTTAGATCTCTAGAATTCCTTATTTGATTTTTTTACCTTTGTCAGTTATATTGTTCTCAGGATGTGGGCTTCACTGGCTAGGCCAGCATTTATTGCCCATCCCTAAATGCTCTTGAGAAGGTGGTGATGAGCTGCCGCCTTGAACTGCTGCAGTTCATGTGGTGTAGGTACACCCACAGCGCTGTTAGGCTGGGAGTTCCAGGATTTTGACCCAGCGACAGTGAAGGAACGGCGATATATTTCCAAGCCAGGGTGGTGTGTGGCTTGGAGGGGAACTTGCAGGTGGACATGTTCCCATGCATCTACTGCCTTTGTGCTTCTAAATAGTAGAGGTTGCAGGTTTGGAAGGTGCTGCCGAAGGAGCCTTGGTGATTTGCTGCAGTGCATCTTGTTGTTGGTACACACTGCTGCTGCTATGCTTGGGTGGTGGAGAGAGTGAATGTTTAAGGTGATGGATGTGGTGCCAATCAAGCAGCTGCTTTGTCCTGGATGGTGTCGAGCTTCCTGAGTGTTGCTGGAGCTACACTCATTCAAGTAAGTGGAGAGTATTCCACCACACTCCTGACCCATGCCTTGTAGATGGTGGATAGACTTTGGGGAGTCAGGAGGTGAGTTACTCACTGTTGAATTCCCAGCCTCTGATCTGCTGTTGTAGCCACAGTATTTATATAGCTAGTCCATTCAGTTTCTGGTCAATGGTAACACCAAGGATGTTGACAGTGGGGGATTCAGCGATGGTAATGCCATTGAATAGCCAGGAGACGTGGTTGGATCCTCTATTATTAGGGGTAGTCATTGCCTGGTACAGGTGTGGCATGAATATTACTTCTAATCATGAGCCCAAACCTGGATATTGTCCAGGTCTTGCTGCATTTGGACATGGACTGCTTTAGTATCTGAGGAGTCGCAAATGGTGCTGAACATTGTGCAATCATCAGCGAACATCCCCACTTCTGACCTTATGATGGAAGGAAGGTCATTGAGGAAGCAGCTGAAGATGGTTAGGCTGAGGTTACTACCCTGGGGAACTCCTGCAGTGATGTCCTGGAACTGAGATGATTGACCTCCAACTACCACAACCACCTTCCTTTGTGCTGGGTATGACTCCAACCAGCGGAGAGTTTTCCCCCTGATTCCTATTGACTCCAATTTTGCTAGGACTCCTCGATGATGCTGCCTTGATGTCGAGTGCAGTCACTCTCCCCTCACCTCTGGAATCCAGTCCTTCTGCCCGTGTCTGAACCAGGGCTGCAATGCAGTCTGGAGCCGGGCGGCTCTATGGCCTGGCTGAGATCAGCTGACCGTCTGCAGTGTTCTTTCCTGCACTGCACTGCTTTTTACAGTCCTCAAGCGGTTAAGCTGTGAAAGCAGAATGCAACAGTTATTTCAATTTAATGTGCCCTCCAGTCCTGATTAAATAAAGCCCTTTGCCTTGGCAGCTGGCTCTATTTACTCAGTTGCTGAGCCTTGGTTCCTGATTGCTCCCTGTCGCAGAAGGACACATACAGGCACAATAACATGAATCACACCTTGCGAAGCACTGCCCACCAATTGGACAAGAATGGCTGATGATGCTGATTGAGTGCTCCTGTTTAATGACAAACCTTTGCACAAACCCAATGTGCTGGTCATGAACCTCACTTGAAAGCGCATTAAATCTGCCTGTATATTGAGTATGGCCGGATCCCCAATAACTCTAGGTCTCCATGTTAGAAAGATAATATAAAGGCACTGGAGACGGTGAAAAGAAAGGTTTATAAAAGTGATGCCAGTGACAATGAGAGGTTGTACCGATTGGAGGAGAAAGAAAGACTTGAATTTATAGAGCGCCTTTTACATCCCCAGGATGTCCCAAGGTGCTTGATGTCCAATGATGTGCTTTTGAAGTGTAGTCACTGCTGTAATGTCAGAAATACAGCAGCTAAGCAGGCTGGAGTCTGTTCAGATTTCTCAATTCAAGTGAAGGCTGAGAGGTGACCTGATAGAAGCCTTTAAGATTATGAAAGACTTTGCTCGTGCAGACATAGACATAGACATGGGGGTGGGGGTGGGGTGGGGTGTGGGGTGTGCGGGGGGTGGGTGGGGGTGGGGGTGGGGTGGGGTGTGCGGGGGGTGGGTGGGGGTGGGGGTGGGGTGGGGTGTGCGGGGGGTGGGTGGGTGGGGGTGGGGTGGGGTGTGCGGGGGCTGGGTCGGGGTGTGGGGGGTGGGGGGGTGGGTGGGGATGGGGTGTTGCGGGGGGATGTGTTTCATGATCAGGGTTGGGGGGTTGGGAGAGAGGGGGATAAGCTTGGGACAGGACTGGCGGCTTAAACATTACTTCCGAGGAGTAGAGTCTCATACTGGGCCCCCAAGAGAAAGCTAAACAACTAGTGTGGCCTCTTTTGCTCCTGAATTGTCTTCTTGAGGGAGGTGGTGGGGAAGGGGTGGGGGAGGGAGTGGGTGTGTTGGTACCGTTGCCTGGACACCTCTCGGTTAAGGAGGTGGGTGGGGAGGGGAATCAGCTGGAGTTCCCGCTCCTGATACGCACCCAGTGACTTCCTGCTGACAAATTGCATGTGTGTGGGGGTAGGGGCAACCAAAGTTGACTGCGGTGGCTCCCATGGTGGAATAGCCAATCAAACCATCACCCTTTGGAATGTTTCTGTGGCAAGGTCATACTGGAGCTGCTCCAGGAAGGAAGTCAAAACTGCAGAGCAATGACACAAGCAGTCTTGGAAGCATGTCATGGAAAGTGTTGGTGTTATGCGGAACCATTAAACAAAACAAGTGACGGAAACAAGTGCCCTTTAATCCTTGAGTCAGCATCACGACACGACACGGGTTGTTGCAGGCATAAAGAGCGAGGTTCTAGCAGACTGATCAACCCCAGCTGACTGGCTTGGTGCTGATTCAATTAGATCTCCCGTCTCAGTCCAATGTCTGCTGAGCAAAGGTCCTTTTACAGCAGTTTAACAGCAATATGGGCTGCGGGCAATGATGATCTGCCCTCTGCTGGCCATTGAAGCTGTAACTGGTCTTAGTAACCATCATGTTTATTGCAGCATGAATGAGTGAACACTGCTGTGGCCCATGCTCACATGCTGTGCCCCTGGCTGTTTGGATGCAGGTCCATGTCTGTGGCCTTCCCTGTGGGTGAAGTCCAAATCTCGGGAAGGCCCTTAAAAGAAAGCCCAGAGTTGGTGTTGGCCACAGCACAGAAATATCATATAACGTGTCACTCTCTCACTGGGTGCCTTTCGAGAGTGGCAGATTGGTAATGAAGTGGCCTGTGTCCGAGCCATGAATGGGAATTGCTCAATCGCTGTGAAGATACTAATTAGGCAGCGAAGCATCTTGGAGAACCAGTTGTTTCAAGGTGGGCAAATAGGGCCAGAGTTTAAAATCATGTGTGTTGTTGGAGCTGCCTGGATGAGTGCAGCTCCCACAACACTCAAGAAGCTGGACACCATCCAGGACAAAGCAGCCCACTTGATTGGCACCACATCCACAAACATTCACTCCCTCCACCACCGACACACAGTAGCAACAGTGTGTACCATCTACAAGATGCACTGCAGCAACACACCAAGGCTCCTTAGACAGCACCTTCCAAACCCATGAGCACTACCATCTAGAAGGAGAAGGGCAGCCGATAGATGGGAACACCACCACCTGGAAGTACCCCTCCAAGCCACTCACCATCCTGGTTTGGAAATATATCGCTGTTCCTTCACTGTCACTGGGTCAAAATCCTGGACTCCCTCCCTAACAGCACTGTGGGTGTACCTACAGCACAGGGACTGCAGCGGTTCAAGAAGGCAGCTCAATACCACCTTCTCAAGGGCAATTAAGGGTGGGCAATAAATGCTGACCCAGCCAGCGACGCCCACATTCCATGAATGAATAAAAAAATATCTCATCCATTGTAAGTCAGCACGGACCTGGATGATGGATGATTAGGACTTGGTGCAGGATAGGAGATTAGAGGATGGGAGGTCAGCCGGAAAGGATTGGAATAGTCAAGTCTGGAGGTAATAAAGCATTGGAGAAGGATGGTGTGATCAACTGTGTCAAAAATTATTGGAGGTTGAGGAGGTTAAAGAGGGATATATGCACCATAGTCACAGAAGATGTCAAAAAGACCTCTGCTGGTGAGGCACCTCCATCAGTATTACGCTGAAATGTCAACTTAGATTATGTACCTGATGTCTCTGGAGTGGGGCTTGAACCCACCATCCTCTGCCTCAGAAGTAAGGGGGCTATTCAAGGCTGACATCTTGTCAACCCACATCAATCGGAAGGGGTAGACCCATTTTGGTGTAAGTCAGGCGTTTTATGCCCTGATTGCCTCTGTGTCCTGGAGTTTCAGGATGTGTCTGGGAAAGTTATGATGCAGGATTGTGATTACTATAAATGTTTAGAAAGAGAGAACTTGCGTTCATGATCTCAGAATGTCTTGAATGATTTCGCAACCGGTGAAGAACTTTTGAAGCGTAGACGCTGAGTTTTTATTCTTTCATGAGTTGTCATCCTGCGTCATTTTACACCTCAGTGAGTGGGCCCCTCAAAACCTCTCTGCTTTTCCAACCCCTCTCCTCTTTTAAGACCCTCCTTAAAACCCATGTGTTTGGCCAAACCTTTAATCACTCATTCTGAATATCTCCTTCTTTACCTCAAGGTCTCGTGTCAGGTTATACCACTGCGAAAATACCTGGGGATGTTTATCAGTGTTAAAGGCACATTATAGAAAGACTTGTTGTTTTAATTAACCAAATCAATTGCAAGTTCTAGAACGAGGAGTCACTGTTTAAAAATAAGGGGTCACCCATTTAAAACAGAGATGAGGTGAAATTTTTTCACTCAGAGGGTCGTGAGTCTTTGGAACTCTCTTCCTGAAAAGGCGGTGGAAGCAGAGCCTTTGAATATTTTTAAGGCGGAGGCGGATAGATTCTTGGTGAGCAAGGGGGTGACAGGCTATCAGGGGGGTAGGTGGGATGCAGATCTCAGGTTACTATCAGATCGGCCACGATCTCATTAAAAGGGGGAGCAGGCTCGAGGGGCTGAATGGCCTACTCCTGCTCCTTGTTCATATGTTTGTGCTTTTTGGAAATCTGATATCAATCTTTCTGCTCAGGTCGATAGGTTATGTAATACATACTTAATTTTGAAAGTGTATTTTAATGCTCAGTGAAGTACGTGCATTGTTTAATTGAATTTCTTTTCGTTAGCGTTGAGGGCTCCAGGTTTATTCACAACGTTGATCATACATACATACATACATACAAATTAGGAGCAAGAGTAGGCCATTCGGCCCCTTGATCCTGCTCCGCCATTGGATAAGACCATGGCTGAACTCACTGTGTTGCCGCAATGCATTTTACTCCCGTCCCCAGCAAGGACCCCGCTCTTCCACTGTGATGCCTCCAGTCCCTAGCTGAAACCTCAAGATGTTGCACTGATCAGAAACGGGGCCAAGCAAACTCTTTCCACAGCTTGGGGTGGGGAGAGAGAGCAGGTTTTGAGTGCCTTGGTGGGGGCTCGTTTCAGGTCCCAGAGAAGTGGGAGGAAGGGGTTTGACTTGGCTTGAGCACCACAACATCTGCTGATCAGATTTCAGCTGATCGAGGGAGGTTGGTCTCCACCCCTGGGTGCAAAACGACATGACATTGGGACAATAAATTTGCATCAGAGCTGCTGTCATTGAAATAGAAAGAGGGAAATAGAAAAGTGACAGAGGGTGTATCCCCTGAATGAAAAATAAATGGAGACAGCACTGGAAAATATCAAGATAGGCACAAACAAAATCATTTGCTATTCACCAGCCTTCAGCCTATTAATACAAAGGAACACATCACTATGATCTAAATCAAAATGATTCTGTCAAAAAACAAGACAGGGTCTCTCTAAAAATACTTTTCTTCTCTTGCCATTGTTTCACAGATTCATTTTATGACTGAGGTGAGCAATGTTTTATTACAGCTATTTATCTTCTTTGCTGGAAGGCTCATTGCTGCTCCATTCACCCCCTAATCTTTTCACTGAACTCTTGACTTCTGCAGTCACCAGAATAACCTGGCAATTATTCTTGTGTCAAAAAGTAATTTAAAATGCACATCGCTGGAAATCAGGTTTTTAAAAAAAATGTGCTTGTGACAAGATGTGGTTTTCTCAAGTGCCGCAACTTAGTGTGGTACTGGTGAATAATTAAAACGACACTCAGGATCAAAACCTTAATTTAGCTGATGCATAATAAAGAAAGACTTGCATTTATATAGTGCAATTTATATAGTGCCTTTCACAACCTCAGGGCATCCCAAAATGCTTTGCAGCCACTTTGGAAGTGTTGTCACTTTTGTAATGTAGGAAACACAACAACCAATTTACACTCAGCAAACTTCCACAAGCAGTCCCCCCTGGTGGGGGGAGGGGAGGGGGGCAGACTGGGCTTCATTTCCATGTTGCGAGGCATTTTAAATATCCCTTGTATTTCTGTTTGTAAGTGAAATGTAACCCAGCTGTGGTGTGGACCAGTGTGTGGAGCGCACTGGGTGGTAGGAGGACAATGGGACGAAGGGAGAAGGATTCTGACCAAAGACATCATTGCTGGGGCTCTTATCGGACTTCTTAAAAATAAAGATTGTTTAATTTATCAGGGACGCACACACACACACACACACACACATCAGGACATGTCACTCTGATGGCCCAGAGCAATGACACCACCAGACACTCTGTCTACAACGACTCTGGTAGACAATGGCCTGTCTGGATATGTGTAAATGGCTTGTTTCCTGCCTTATCAAGATGCAGATTGCTGGTCTGCACCCGGTGACAGCCCCTGCTGAGAGCAGGAAATGACCATGTGCAGGCTGTCTTGCCTAGCCAAGGTGGAATTGATAAAGGCATTGAAACCCAATTGCAAGGCCTGACTCAAGGTCTTACCTTATAGGTCAAGGGATCAAGGCCAGAAAGGAGTTTAAAGCCACAGCCCACAAGGATGTTGTTGCTGCAGCCAGGGAAGCCTGACTTAATCAGTCATGAGGAAGAATTCCAAAACAAAAAATAAAAAATACTTGGAAAAACTCAGCAGGTCTGGCAGCATCGGTGGAGAAGAGTTGACGTTTCGAGTCCTCATGACCCTTCAGCAGAACTAAGTAAAAATAGGAGAGGGGTGAAATATAAGCTGGTTTAAAGGGGGGGGGGGGGGGAGAAGGGGGGAAGAGGTGGGGGGGAGGGGGGGGAGAAGGGGGGAAGAGGGGAGGGGAGGGGGGGGAGGGAGGGGGGGGAGGGGGGGGGAGGAGGGGGGGGGGGAGGGAGGGGGGGAGGGGGGGGAGGGAGGGGGGAGGGGGGGAGGGGGGGAGAGGGCCCCCCACCCCACTTCCCCCCCCCCACTTTCCCCCCCTTCTCCCCCCCCACTTAAACCAGCTTATATTTCACCCCTCTCCTATTTTTACTTAGTTCTGTTGAAGGGTCACGAGGACTCGAAACGTCAACTCTTCTCCACCGATGCTGCCAGACCCGCTGAGTTTTTCCAGGTATTTTTTTATTTTTTGTTTTGGATTTCCGGCATCCGCAGTTTTTTGTTTTTATATATGAGGAAGAATTCGTTCAGCGGACTGACTACCCGGGAACGAGCTCCTGCACGTGGGTCTGATGAAGCAACTGGTGTTGTAAGTATATACCATTAGCTAGTGGGTCAATAAAGGTTTCCCACATAAAGCGGAAATTGTATTCAGAGTTTGTTTCGTATCATTGATACTCAGTACGGGTTCCCGACCTTCCAGGGAATTGAGACCCCCCTGTTTAAAGAGTCTTACATCATCTCATTCAAAAGCAGCACCTCCAACACTCAGTCAGTGCTGCGCTCGAGCGTCGGCTAAACTTTTGTACTTAAGTGGGACTTGAAACCACGACCTTCTGACTCTGAGGAGACAGTACCACTCACTGAGCCACAGCTGACACATACCGCAACTGTATTACCTTAAAGGCAACTTGAAAGGTTACTGTAAAGAGAGGATGAGTCTCTCGTTATTCCCTCACCTTTGGATAATCATTTCAGTACCATGCTGCACTTGGGTTGTGCTGTCAAGTCAAAAAGCAGCACTAATATGTCACAGGGGATTAGAATCTTTTCAAATATTAATTTTTCAGTTCACCTCCACCTGTATAACAAAGTGTTCCTGGCCAGAATCTCACTGCCGTATGGGCCCAGACTCGTGTTGATCTGCATTATGACATTACGCTAAAGGGAACCACGCTTTATTCCACTGAGGGCATTGTGTCATGCTGCTCAGACTTACATTGTGCCAGATAGAATCACATACGTCCAGGATATGGTATTGTTCTGTACTGAACCACATTGACCTACAGCACTATGAACGTGGCGCAGAGCAGTCACGTCGATCAGGAACACCGGGATGTGCCATGCCAGTGATGGGAAACCCAGGCTAGTCAGTGGGCCGCATGAATGGCACTCCTTCATCTCGGGTTGAAATTGGGCATGTGCACTAACCGTGACCCCGTGGACAAGGATTTGTGGGGCGTGCCGACGGAAGCGTAGCTGTGCTTTGTTTGGACGCAGAGGGAGCGCACGGCTCTCGCAGTCAATGTCGTGCGCCAGCAGTACGCACCTCACTCCACATGCGCATATCACTTTAGTAATACCAGTAGGAATAAAACTACATGGACGGAAACCAATGGAATCTGGCAACCCTGCGCACGGGCAACAGTCATCAAAATGGCTCAAGGGCCCCCACTCAGAACCCTGGTGGGCCACATCCGTGGGCTGCATGTTGCCCACCGCTGCGCCACACAGAACCAAAGTGGCCTTTAGAACTAGTTTGGATCAGGTTCCACATTGACAATTGATGAACAGGCAAAAAGAAAAATGGCAGCAGTGACCATTAATGAAAGCTTTACAGGCTGGTGTTATGACACGGCACAAGGCGTGTGCCAAGCGGAACAAATCCACAAGGGAAACTTGATCGCGCTATCACAACGGTTTTGCAATTTGTATTTATTTCGAGATGCATGCACAGAATTCAGAAGTAATAAGTTCAAAGAACAAAGAACAAAGAAAAGTGCAGCACAGGAACAGGCCCTTCGGCCCTCCAAGCCTGCGCCGATCATATTGCTCGTCAACAAAAACATTTTGCACTTCTGGGATCCGTATCCCTCTATTCCCATCCTATTCATGTATTTGTCAAGCTGCCCCTTAAACACCACTATCGTACCTGCTTCCACCACCTCCTCTGACAGCGAATTCCAGACACTCACTACCCTCTGCGTAAAAAACTTGCCCTGCACATCTCCTCTATAGTTTTCTCCTCTCACTTTAAATCTATGTCCCCTAGTAATTGACTCTTCCACCCTGGGAAAAAGCTTCTGATTATCTACTCTGTCCATGCCACTCATAATTTTGTAAACTTCTATCAAGTCGCCCCTCAATCTCCATCGCTCTAGTGAGAACAATCCGAGTTTCTCCAACCTCTCCTCATAGCTAATAACCTCCAGACCAGGCAGCATCCTGGTAAACCTCCTCTGCACCCTCTCCAACGCCTCCATATCCTTCTGGTAATGTGGCGACCAGAATTGCACGCAATATTCCAAGTGTGGCCTAACCAAGGTTCTATACAGCTGCAGCATGACTTCCCAGCTTTTATACTCAATACCCCTGCCAATGAAGGCAAGAATGCCATATGCCTTCCTGACTACCTTATCCACCTGCGTTGCCACTTTCAGTGACCTAAAAATGCAAATTCCCTTCACACCTTACATACTAAGCCAGCATCCATGTTTACTCATTAGTGCACCAAGCACCTAGCTTCTTTTGATGAGTCAAAGCCTGCACTTCAAATGTAATTAAATTACAGACAGACCTAACTGTATTTATCCCCATAAACCTACTTTACAATAGACAAGAAAAATACTATGAAAATTATTATACTTTCATGACACTGGACAGGACCTTCCCAGGGCTTGGCTATGGAATCCTTGCAAGAGAGAGAGAGACATTGAGAGAAGGAGCATTCACGTTGCCATGTTGTATGTGCTGTTGCGTATATAATGTGTATTGTTCTTGGAGTCAGCCAGTTTCTCCCAGTGGACTGAATCTCACCTCCTGAGGCTGTGTTTCTGCGGCAGGGCGTGTGAGTCCATGAACTGAATTAGCTTTGGTTTTATTTTAGTCTATTGTTTTCATAACTTGCTTTGTATTGTAAAAAATGATACAATGCTGACTGACTTGCTGAGCAATATTTTCAGTATAGCAGTAGTGATCTGCTGAATCATTCCTTTACACCTCAGAGTCTGCACTTTCCTCTTCAGTTGCCTGCAGGAGGCTCCCATTTTTAATTTCAAGTTGTCTTAACATTGTCATTCTCTTTCCCTCTCTTGGTCTCCACCCCTCTAATCTTCTTTCAGTCACCTCCTTCAGCAAGTTCTCATGCCTTAGAATATGGCCACTCCAACCTTGTTGTCTTTCTTTGAGGATATTTTCAGTAAATATTGGTACTTCTCTTTGATATTGATACTGTTGTGCTTTCACAGAAGTATTTTGTATTGAACGTTACTTGTCCTTAAATCTTTGATTTATAAATTGTGTTATTCATCCCACCAGAAAAAAACAAAAGTCAAATATCTTATTCGGGGCTTGTTGACACTGAGACACCCACCTAAGGTAAAATGCAAAAACGTGTGCAAATGGTGGGTCAAGTATCATACGATCATATGATTAAAGGTCACATGAGCAGTGTCACATGATCAAACGCCATGTCAGCTGTGTTTCAGTTGGTAGCACAATTGCCTCTGAGTTATAAGGTTCCAGTTCAAATCCCACTCCGGGGTTTGAGCATAAAAATCAAGACTTATGCTCCACTGCAATATGGGAGAGTGCTGCACGGTTGTAGGCGCTGTCTCTTGGATGAGATGTTAAACCAAGGCCTCATCTCCCTGCTCAGGTGGATGTAAACGATCCCATGGCACTATTTTGAAGAAGAACAATTTGTCCTGGCCAATATTTACCTCTCAATCAACATCGCATAAACAGATTATCTGGTCGTTGTCACATTGCTGCTTGTGGGAGCTTGCTGTGCACAAATTGGCTGCCAGATTTCCTACACTACAACAGTGACTACACTTCAAAAACCTGTTAAAGAGCGAGGCATCAGGCAGATGAAAGACACCCGGGCGGCCCTGAAAAGCAAAAATGCAAGTCTTTCGTTTCTTTCAAAAATGTCACATCGTCAAATTTCCAGGAGCCGACAATCAACAAGGAGTTGCAATGATATAGCGCCTTTATTGTTGTGAACTATCCCAAGGTGCTTCACAGGAATGTTATCTGAGGAGCCAATAGGAGAGGTGACTAAAAGGCTCTGTCAAAGGGGTAGCTTTCAAGGAACAGCACTGTGGGTGTACCTGCACCACAGGGACTGCAGTGGTTCAAGAAGGCAGCTCAACACCACCTTCTCAAGGGGCAACTAGGGATGGGCAATAAATGCTGGCCCAGCCAGTGATGCCCACATCCCCTGAATGAAAATAAAAAAAAAACTCATTCATAGCAGCGCCTGTAACCTCACATGATGCACGGTCCTTACAGGGGCCGGTGAAGGAATGGGACAGGAGTGAGTTACAGACCAATGACAATGCAGCAAGACAAAGATACACAGCATCGGGAACCAAGTTGTTCTTTCAGTGAACCTAATACAAAAAGCTACAACTTTGAATCAGAAGGTTGTGGGTTCATGTCCCACTCCCGGAAACCAAGAACTGTGAATGTACTCGAAAGAGTTACATGCGATCTGTTGATAACTCGAAAGAGTTACGTAAGTTTGTCACATTGACCCCTTTCATTTTTACCACCGTGCATTAACTTTGATACGTTAAAGAAACGTAGCCGAGGAGGAGGGAGAAATATTTTAAACAACTTTATGACAGCGAGAACCAAGTTATTGCAACAGGAAGGAGCGACGCAGAGAGAGAGAGAGAGAAAATCAAAGCCAAATGTGATCGCGTTTTGACTTTAGCTGCCGGTTTGTCCCTCTCCGGCTGCCGGTTCTATCCATTTGTAACACAGGCAGCAAAACAAGGCGGAAAAGGGGGAGGAAATAGCCCGAGGTTCGGGATTTTGCTGCTGGGACGGGAGCGAGCAGAGTCCGGCGCAGCGCAGCGGCACCGAGAGTGGGAGCGCTACAGCGGCGCTAACTGGGGACTGAGCGCTGCAGAGAGACCCGCAGGGAGGCTGCACTGTCCCTGTCCCTGTCTCTGCTTCTGTTCTTTTTGGAGGACTGTTAAGTGGCCTCTTCCCTCTCCCACAACCGCAGTCTTTAATCACTGGGGAAGGTGTAAGTGATATTTTATAAACTGTCTTTGGTGGGTTGGTTGGTGGGTGGTAGGGCAATGATGGTGTTGGTGGGTGGGTTGGTTGGTGGGTGGTAGGGCAATGATGGTGTTGGTGGGTTGGTTGGTTGGTTGGTGGGTGGGAGGGCAATGATGGTGTTATTGCGGGGTTGTGTTCCTCACTGAGGACTCTGTCCTGGGTTGTAGCCGACCCAATGTAATCCAATCCAATCCAATATAACCCAATACAATCCCAACCCAGGGTGTTTTCCTGCCTTTAACAGATTTTTTTTTTTAAATATAGCCAACTAGTTATATCTTTTTGCATCAGCTCAGTGTCCTGCACCTGACTGATAAGGTGAGACTCAGTAATGATGTGTTTCGCAACCTGCCTGAGCTTTGCCACCTGTGCTTGTATGAGGAGAAAGTGCTGGTTAGTGGCTTTTGACCTTTAGACGGTGTGAAATAGTCATTCCAGGAGAAAAAGGGAGGTGAGGTGAGAGGAAAGATTTCTTGCTTAAATTGCTTTGCATCATGCATGTTGCTTCGAGTGAATGTATCCTATGTTCTCAACCCTGAGCTTTGACCAGAAGGCACCTTTATATTTTAAGTTTGTTGAGATGTCTAAGTTAAGTTATCTTTCCACTGTCTCTTAGTAGCTAAATGCTTTTAAGGATAAGGATGTTGGGTCACCGAAACAGCTTGTTGTCTGGCAGGTTGGCAGGGATGTGTTGGGGCACTGGCACTCTGGGAATTCGAGATCCGGCTTCTCTCCTTGAAGTGGGGGAGTTTGGACTGTTCCGGCTCTCCTACTGTTGGCCATGTGCATTGTGGTCAGCAGAAGCTGGCGGGGCAGGGGTGTGATGGTGGGGGAGTTGTTTGGTTCTCTGGTGACTTGGTCTTTGGTGTAATGGAAAATGATGTTATGACGTGGCAGGTGATGTGTGACAGGCAGACCAAATCCACAAGGGAAACTTGGCCGCACTATCACGACGGTTTTGTAATTTGTATTTATTACGAGAAGATTTGGGCACTGAATTCACAAGTAATGAGTCCACTAACACCCTTTAGAGATTTTAAAAACTAAATCAAAACCTTTATTAACAAAATAAAAGATTTCAAGCACATACATAGAATAAGGCTCGAGGGGCCGAATGGCCTACTCCTCCTCCTAATGCGTATGTTCATATGTCAATATTATAACAAATCTCAAAATTCCTAATTAATCTGACTCTCAACTACACACTCACTTTAAGGCAACAGTCCAAAATAGATTTTAAATTTAAATAGCAAGCCAGTAAATTTACCACAGCACCTACTCGACAGTGGAGTTCCTGACAGTGGGCTTTCCTCCAACTTTAGTTACTGGACACAGCAGACTTTTTCAAACATGGTTGGAGGCTTCACCAAGGCTGTTTTGCTTGCTCCTTTTACTTCTTATATGAACCCCCAACATAGCCTTTCATTCCTCTTTATATACGTTTCTCTCTCTTTAATCTCTAAATTCCATTGTTCCATATGCCTTTGGTAATGTACTTTTCCCCTAATATAAACATTTTTCATGTTGCCAATATGGCCAGCACCTTTTGGGAACATAATAACCTTGCCCTATTTATCTTGTTAGTTGCAAACATTCCACCATCCCTTTGAAATCCAACCAACTCCTTCACTTATATAAAAATGCAAATTTCCTTCAGACCTTACATGCTAAGCCCTCATCCATGTTTACTTAGCGTTTCAAATGCCTTTTATCCCTAATTACTTTCGACAATTTCAAGCTTGCAGTCTACCTGACTCTAATTTAATTAAATCACACAGACAGAACCTACTACACTCATACTCATAAACCTACTTCACAATAAACCACAATATTATAAAAAATATTATAGTGGCATGATAATGACCTGAAGGGGAGGAAACACATTTGTAAAGTGGAGCTAGAAATATTGATGCTGCTAACCTTTTTTAAACAAAAAACATTTTAAAAAATTCATTCATGGGATGTGGGAGTCTCTGGCTAGGCCAGCATTTATTGCCCATCCCTAATTGCCCTCATTCTGAGATCACCTGTAGGCTAGACCAGGTAAGGATGGCAGATTTCCTTCCCTAAAAGGCTTAGTGAACCAGATGGGTTTTTATGACAATCGGCAATATTTTTTGTGGTCATCATCGGACTCTTTTTATTGAATTTAAATTTCACCATCTGCTGTGGTGGGATTCGAACCTGGGTCCCCAGAGCATTACCCTTGGCCTGTGGAATGCTAGTCCAGTGACAATGCCACTTTTACATGAAGTTAGGAGGAAGTGGTGGCGTGTGGGGAAGAAACTTAGTTCATACAACTGGGGGCAGGGAAAGAGAGACTTGCCATTATCTCCTGTCTTAGAATGGCCTTTGATGAAAATTGCACCAAATGAAACATGCAGGACTGTTTCCTGGGCTTCACCTCGAACTGCGTGTGTAGTTTTTGCCAGGAGTTAATACTGTATTTAATCTGTACAGCAAGGCTGAACAGGCATGAGGCTCGGGTTGTAGTAGGAGGTTTGATGTTGGAAGGCAAATGGAGAGATCCAAGTTTGGAGGAAGAAGTGGGAGGGGAGTGCAGTTTGCTGATGTGATTGTGAAAGCTCTGAATGAAAAGATCAAGAAAAAGCTAGAGATTTGGAGGGGTTGGTCAAGGAGGAGTGAGCAGACTGGAGACAGGAGTCAGATTTATGTAGGTGGGTGTGAGGAGAAGCTTTCTTGGTGAAGAAACAAGCACAGGAGTGACGGTAGAACTCAATTATTATACGGTTATTATTATGTGGGCATCACTGGCAAGGCCATCATTTGTTGCCCATCCCTAATTACCCTTGAACTGACCTTGCTGGACCATGTCAGAGGGCAAGTAAGAGTCAGCCACATTGCTGTGGCGCCACATGTAGGCTAGACCAGGTAAGGGCAGCAGATTTCCTTCCCTTAAAGGCCAGTGAACCAGATGGGTTTTTACAACAATCGATAATAGTTTCAGGGTCACCATTACTGAGACTAGCTTTATATTCCAGATTTATTAACTGCTGTGGTGGGATTTGAACCCATGTCCCCAGAGCATTAGCCTGGGTCTCCGGAATACTACAAAAAAAAAGCTGGAAAAGCTCAGCAGGTCTGGCAGCATCTGCGGAGAGGAACACAGTTAACGTTTCGAGTCCGTATGACTCTTCATCAGAACGACTCGAAACGTTAACTGTGTTCCTCTCCGCAGATGCTGTCAGACCTGCTGAGTTTTTCCAGGTATTTTTGTTTTTGTTTCAGATTTCCAGCATCCGCAGTTTTTTGCTTTTATCTCTGGATTACTTGTCCAGTGACCATGCCACTACACCATTGTCTCCCCGAAGGGTTACAGCTGAAATGTTAACCTCTTGTCAGTTATAGATATTGACTGATCTATTGTGCATCTCCTGTTTTAGTGACAAGAGACCATCCCAAATTTGCTGCTCATTTATTGCTTTATAACACGCCTCAGCAATACCAACTTCACCCATTCATATCATTCGGCCACTTCCTGAATTGCCAAAATAACACCCCAGCCAAACACAACATTCAAATACACAGCGTGCCCTCTATTTATTTTTCGTCTTAGCACTGTTCTGTGCTTGAGGAGTAAACTTGGCATTGTTTTGTGTTCCTTGGCAGTTTGGTACATCATGGAACAGATCAAGCTTGCTGTGTCCGGTGCGAGAGCCGCCTACAATCAGGGGAAAACCCGGCCTCTGGAATTCCGCATTCGGCAGCTGAAGGCGCTGGAGAGAATGCTTACTGAGAAAAAGGAAGAATTCTTACTGGCGCTCAAAAAGGACTTGCACAAGGTATGAAACAAAGCTCTTGATACATGTTCAGTATTTTAACCATATTGCACAAGCCCCTTCACAATTTGTGTCTGCAAAGCCATGATTATTTGACAAAGTGTCAATATGCCCCTCAATTGTCTTCAGTTTCTTCTCTTGTTCTTAATTCTGACCGTGTTTGGGTTATTGGTGTTCATGTATCTTCACACTCTGCCATTGTAGAACAGTGGCAATGTTAGTCGTGGAAGGATTCACAGGACAGGATTAGCAGTCTGATGCAATACTCTTTCCATGGGCATAACTCATTACACCAGGCAACAGGGTAGTTAGTCCAGTCATGTAGGAGGGTTTTTATGGGTTCTGTTTGCTCCTGATGGGATAGTGTGAAGCAATTCACACCTACTGGACTGTAGTTAGAACCATAGAACCGTAGAAAAGTTACAGCACAGAAGGAGGCCATTCGGCCCATCTTGTCCATGCCAGCCCGAGGACACCCAGGTGCCCTTTCTGATCCCACCTTCCTGCATCCGGCCCATAGCCCTGCAGCTTACAGCACTTAAGGTGCAGATCCAGGTACTTTTTAAAAGAGTTTAGAGTTTCTGCCTCTAACACCAACTTCGGCAGCGAATTCCAGACACCCACTACCCTCTGCGAAAAGAAGTTCTTCCTCATGTCCCCCCTACACCTTCTGCCACTTATCTTGAATCTATGTCCCCTGGTTGTATAATTCTCCACCAAGGGAAACAATTTTATTCTGTCCACTCTATCTATTCCCCTCATAATTTTGTACACCTCAATCAAGTCACCTCTCAGCCTTCTTTGTTCTAAGTAAAATAACCCCAACCTATCCAATCTCTCCTCGTAGTTACACTTTTCTAACCCTGGCAACATTCTTGTAAACCTCCTCTGCACTCTTTCCAGAGCTATTACATCCTTCCTGTAATGCAGTGACCAGAACTGCACACAATACTCCAGTTGTGGCCTCACCAGTGTTTTATACAATTCCAACATTATATCCTTACTTTTATATTCTATACCTCTGCCAATGAAGGAGAGCATTCCATATGCCTTCTTTACCTTGTCTACTTGAACTGCTGCCTTCAGGGACCTGTGTACTTGTACGCCATGATCTCTCACTTCATCTACCCCTCTTAGTATATTCCCATTTATTGTGTAACCCCTGTAACTGTTTGACCTCCCTAAATGTATGACCTCACACTTCTCTATGTTAAAATCCATCTGCCACTTTACCGCCCACTCCACCAACCCATCTATATCGTTTTGGAGATTGTGGCTATCCTCTACACTATCCACTACTCGGCCAATCTTTGTGTCATCTGCAAACTTCCCAATCGTGCCCCCCATGTTCACGTCCAAATCGTTAATATATAACACAAACAGCAAGGGTCCCAACACTGAGCCCTGTGGAACACCACTTGAGACAACTTTCCATTCGCAAGGGCATCCATTGACCATTACCCTTTGTTTCCTGTTACAAAGCCAACCTTTTATCCAGTTTGCCACATTACTCTGAATCCCATGGGGTTTTACTTTCCTGACCAATCTGCCATGTGGGACCTTGTCAAATGCCTTGCTAAAATCCATGTACACAACATCCACTGCACTACATTCATCAACCCTTCTTGTCACTTCCTCAAACAATTCAATCAAATTTGTGAGGCAAGACCTTCCTTTAACAAATCCATGCTGACCATCCCTGACTAGTCCATGCCTTTCCACATGACAGTTAATCCTCTCTCTCAGGATTGATTCTACTAATTTGCTAACCACCGATGTAAGACTTAATTGGCCTATAATTCTTTGGCATTTCCTTTGATCCCTTTTTAAACAATGGAACTACGTTTGCATTTCTCCAGTCCTCCTGTATCTAGTGAAGATTGGAAAATCACCCTCAGAGCATCTGCTATCTCCTTACCCATTGAATGCTAACCCAGCCTTCCTGGGCTTCTTGTATTATCCTGTGTATCCTTCAATATGCATCTACAGTTGAGTTAGCAAGCTAACAATGTCAAAATTCTATAGTTGCTGAACCCTGATTGCCCAATCTTTCATCTGTAGGACACTGCTCATTGGGACATTTAATTCTGTTGCTTTATCCTATTAAGTTTTTCACCAAACCCAAGATGGTATTTGCCACTTGCCAACTTAACAATTGACTCTCAACTAAGGAGGCCCAAGTTCAAATCTCGCCAGTTTTGCATGCGTTGTCCTGAGGGACGGAGGTTACCCAGCTGGATAAGATGCCCTTTCCAGTAGGTGAACCCTGCTTCCTGAATGGCATTGATCACTCAGTGGGTTATTGACCAGTGTTGAATCAAGCTGTGATACAACAGCATCTTGCATTAACACAACATCTTAACATAGAAAAACAAATGTGCCAAGGAGAGAGGTGCAATCAGAAAACAAAATTAACGCTGCATAAACTGAAAGCAGGAGGCCTTTTTATTATTTCATGGGATGTGAGCGTTGTCGACAAGGTCAGTACTGCCCAAGTACTCCTGAGAGAGTGGTGGTGAGCTGCCAACTTTAATATGACTGAGTGGCTTGCACGGCCATTTCAGAGGACAGTTGAGAGTCAACCACATTGCTGTGGGTCTGGAACCACATATAGGCCAGACCAGGTAAGGATGGCAGATTTCCTTCCCTCAAGGACATTAATGAACCAGATTGGGTTTTTACAACAATCTGGTAGTTTCATGGTCACCATTTAATGATGCTAACTTTGTATTCCAGATTTACTTAATTAATTGAATTTAAATTCCTCAGCTGTTGTGGTGGAATCTGAACTTGTATCTCTGGATTACTAGTCTAGAGCTTTGGTGTACTAGTTCAGTACGAACATACGAACAAGGAGCAGGCCATTCAGCCCCTCGAGCCTGCTTCTCCATTTAATAAGATCATGGCTGATCTGATAGTAACCTGAAATCTGCATCCCACCTACCTCCGATAAATATAAACATTGTGCTACTACATCCCTACGTTTGAGAAATGAGGCAGGTTTTAATGAGGACCTTAATGGTGGAGAGACAAAGGAGCTGAGGAAGTGAAATCTTGACCACGGAGTCTAATTCATGACCATCAATTGTGGGACAATGGGAAAGGGATACAAGGGGCCAGTGTGAAAGGAACAGAATTTGGGAGATGATAAGTGATGGGGAGGGGATTGGAGAGAGAGAGAGAGAGAGAGAGAGAGAGATGAAGCCATGAAGGGATTTAAATTTGAATTTCACATTTGAGCCTTTGGGGGGATTGGGAGTCAGTGCAGGTCAGGGCTGAAGAGTGAGCGAGACAGGCTGCAGCTAGGATAGGGTCAGCAGATCGAGGGAGAGATATGTTGGAAAGTGACTCCTCTTGATTTTGAATCTGCAGAATCCATTTGCTGTGGAGATCTATGAAATGTCAGGCATTCTGAGCGAGATTTCTGTGGCTATAAACAAACTGCCCGAGTGGACTGCACCAGAGCACGTGCCGAAGAGTATGATGACATTAATGGACACCGTTTATATCCATCGGGAGCCTCTCGGAGTGGTTCTGATCATAGGGGCCTGGAACTATCCGCTGGCCCTTGTGATCCAGCCTTTAGTTGGGGCAATCGCAGCAGGTAACCTTCGGCTTAATTACTTCCCAAACTCTTCCAGAAATATCACAATTGATAATCAGTGATGCATTTTGTGTGCCATGGTTTGTTTTTTCAATCGCTTACCACCTCCCGAGTTTTCCCAGGCTTGTTTTCAGCTCCTCTCTCTCTCTCCTGGTGATTCACATTCGAGGCAACGGCTTCATTTGTGCTCTTGAGACAGTAGCCCTGATTTTAACATAACCTGCCCAGGGGCAGCAGGTTCAGGTTCAGGTTCAGTTTTACCCCACGGTTGGTTGTTCTTTCCCCCCCCCAGCCTCAGCCCAGGTTAGGTTAAAATCTGTCCTGCGACTAGCAGCTGCCTGTTTGATCATGAATGTTTGTTGGTGGGGCGGGGGGAGGTGATGCAGTTGAGCCTGGTTCTGCCCTACTCTGAATCCCACTCTGAAGTTGTGCTCATCGACTGGCAAGGTGAGCATTTGTTGCTCATCCCTAACTGCCCTTGAAATGAGTGGTTTGCGGGACCATTTCAGAGGGCTGTTAAGAGTCAGCCACGTTGATGTGGGCCTGGAGTTACGTGTAGGCCGGACCAGGTAAGGACTTCCTTTCCCAAAAGACATCAGTGAGTCAGATGGGATTTTACAACAATCGATGATTCACGGTCACCGTTATTGAGACGGGATTTATTAATTGAATTTAATTCCCACCAGCCGCCGTGGTGAGATTTGACCCCATGTCCCCACGGCATTAGCCAGGGCCTCTAGATTACTGCAGGACAGCCAGAGTCTGGATAGTGATCAGGGGGCTGGCTGATTTTTCTTCTCCGCACCCGCAAAATATAAGAGAGTCACTGACAGATCCAATTGGGAATTCAGGAAAGACCTCTTTATCCAGAGAGTAGTTCGAATGTGGAGCTATCTACCACGGGGTAGCTGAGAAGAATAATATAGATGCATTTAAGCCGAAGCTAGATAAGTACACAAGGGAGAAAAGAATAGAAGGAAATATTAATGAGGGAGGTGGTGGCATATTGGTATTGTTCCCTGACTAGTATTCCAGAGACCCAGGGTAATGCTCTGAGGACCTGGATTTGAATTCAGATGGTGAAATTTGAATTCAATAAAAATCTGGAATTAAAAGTCTGATGATGACCATTGTCAATTGTTGTAGGAACCCATCTGGTTCACGAATGCCCTTTAGGGAAGGAAATCTGCCGTCCATGCGACTTCAGATCCACAGGAATGTGGTATCAAGGGATGGGCGACAAATCCCGGCCTAGCCACCCACACCCCATGCACGAGTTTAGAAAATGAGTCTGGGTGGAAGGAAGTCTGTGTGGCATCGAAACACTGGGCATGTTTGGTAGAATGTTCTGTTTCTCTGCTGTACTTTCCCATGTAATTATTCTTGTAATATGATCCCATTCTCAGGAAACGCCGCAGTCCTGAAGCCATCGGAAGTGAGTGGGAATACAGCCCAGTTACTGGGGGAGCTCCTCCCTCAGTACTTGGACAAGGTGAGTGCAGGCTGGGCTGGGCCAGGCCAAGCCAAGGTGGGCATTAGAGTGATGGGAGTACGTCGGGTCAGTCAATTTTACATCACTCCCCTGTGCTGCTGCCGTTTTGTAGAAAGTGGGTAGAGTGGGAAATTGGGTCCCCGTCAAAGTGTGAACAGACGTTTTGTGTGGGGGGGGTTGCAGAGATCCGATTTAATGAGTGTTCATTATGCCTCTGCTTTGTGCCTCAACTGGGCCCACTAGAGAGGGAAAAGGAAACTGGAAAAATCTAGGGAAACAATACTGGGACACTCCATAGACCCTCTACAGCGTCTGAAAACGCTGGGCTATTGATTTGGGTGTAGACGGACACACATTCTGGCAATGTATCAAGTAATATGGAGTGAAGGCAGTTTGAGGTACGGGGTCAGCCATGGTCTAACCGAATGTCTGAACAGGCTTGGCTTGAGTGGCCTTCTGCAGTTCCTTTATATTGAAAGTGACAGTATAACTGTGGTCTTTGGAGCAGGAGTGGAGCATCAAGTTTGTTTTTCTTCAATCCTTCCTCAAGGATCTTTATCCTGTAATTATCGGAGGGCCAACAGTGGCAACCGAATTGTTGAACAACCCGTTTGATTACATCCTGTATACTGGTGGTACCAACATCGGCAGGATTGTCATGGAGGCTGCGGCCAAACATCTGACCCCTGTGACCCTGGAGCTTGGAGGGAAAAGTCCGTGTTACATTGACAGCAACTGTGATCTGGACGTAGCCTGCAGGTTGGTTTCTTACTGAGGGTGGAAAGCGTCTCGCTGCTGCAGTAAGCCGTGATTTTTCTGTGTTTGGCATATTTTTCGGACAGCGTAGAATGAGCTCTCCCCCGCATCTGGCGTCGGCTTTTGTTAAGTGGATAGAACTGTTGCGTGCGAGTTAGAAAGTCATGGGTTCAAGTCCCATTCCAGAGACTTGAGCGCACAATCTGGGCTGACGGTCTCAGTGCAGGGAGTGCTGCACTGCTGGAGGTGCCGTCTTTTGGATGAGATGTTAAACCGAGGCCCCATTTGCACTTTAGAAGTTCTCTTGGTACTGTTTGAAGAGGAGCAGGTGCCCTGGCTAATATTGATCCTTTGCCCTACATCGCATTTTTTAAAGAAAAGAGATTACACGCTCATTTATTTTGTTGCTGTTTGTGTGGGGATTTCCTGAATGCCAACTGGTTGTTGTATTTCCTACACCACAAGAGTGGCCACACTTCAAAAATACTTCATTGGCTGTAAACCAGTTTGAGGTTTTGGAAGTCGCTATATAAATGCAAGTCTTGGCCTTTTGCTTTTTTTCCCCTGCCATGCTGTACCTGTACTGGGAGTGTTTGGGGCAATGTAGGCAGAGCTTTACTCTGTATCCAGCCCATGTAGTGCTTGATGGAACATTGCAGAAGGACTGTTACTCTCTGCCAGCAAACACTCCCAGGGCAGGTGCCACTCAAGTCATATAGCTTGAAGAGGGAGCTTAACTTTGTATTTAACCCATGGGAGGGTGAAGCTGGGTGAGGGGCAAATTTAGATCAGGTTGTTAATTTTGGTTGGATGGTGTAGAGGGGCAGACGAGTATACTCTGAATAGTCAGGGTCAACGCCCACATGAATAAAGGATCCATTGGAACAGTGATTTTTGAAATCAGCGTTGTAGGTTGGCAGCTGCAAATGTGGACCAGTTCCTGGGGACTCACCACAGTGTCGCTTCTGAGAAATTCACCAAGGCTCCTTTGACAGCACCTTCTAAACCCATGACCTCTACCCCATGGGAGGACAAGGGCAGCAGACACATGGGAATGCCACCACCAGGAAGTTCCCCTCCAAGCCACTCACCATCCTGACTTGGAACTATATCGCCGTTCCTTCACTGTCGCTGGGTCAAAATCCTGGAACTGCCTCCCTAACAGCACTGTGGGTGTACCTACACCACAGGGACTGCAGCGGTTCAAGAAGATAGCACACCACCACCTTCTCGAGGGCAATTAGGGATGGGAAATTAATGCTGGCCTGGCCCAACCACATCCCACGAACGAGTAGGAAAAAACTCCCTGGGGAGCAGTTGAGGCAGAAACCATTGCATGTTGTAGAGGAGGGGCAGCTAAACTCTTGAAGGAGTGGAAATGCAGGGAGGAGCATGGGAAATAGGATTAGCCCTTTCTGCCCAAACATCTATCCATCTCAGTCTTGTTTAGACTCAAGCTGAACATCCACAGCCCCCCGGGGTAGAGAATTCCAAAGAATCACAAGCCTCTGAGTGAAGTTAGTTCTCCCCTCCGTCCTAAATGGCCGACCCTTTATTCTGAGACTATGTCCCCCTGGTTCTAGACCTCTCCAGCCAGGGAAACAGCTTCTCAGCATCTACCCAGTCAAGCCCCTTGGACACTGTAAAGTTCTGCAGTTCTAGGAGTATGATTTAAAATTTGAAAAGTTGAACAAGTTCTTTTTGTGAATAACTTGCTTATTCTTTGTAGACGTATTGCGTGGGGACGTTTCACCAACTGTGGTCAGACCTGCATCGCTCCAGATTACATCCTGTGTGACAAAAGCATCCAAGATGAAGTGGTGCAGAAGATCCATGCAACCATCACCGTGAGTTGCAAAGCAGAAACCGTCAGTAATAAATGGAAAAATGGTGGTAAATGGTTATGCGACCCCCGAGCGGGACAGACAGGAGCCGAGGCCACAATCATGTATGAACTTGTGGAATGGTGGAGCAGGTTTGTTGGGCCGAATGGCCTACTCTGCCTCCTATTTCTTGTGTTCTTGAGGCAGTGACAGCAGGTCAGTTGGCACCTGAAAGAAGAGAATTCGGTTCAGGTTTAGGTGGGAGGCGCCCTCAGAAGTGAGTTGTCTTCACAATGATTTGCTTCAATCTGTGTTAAGCCAACTGGTTGTGTGACAATCCTGTAGCTGAAGTTTAAATCTCAGCGCTGACACAATGCTGTAACAATTATAGTGTTTATTCGATTCTTGAGGATATAATACATCAGAATTACAACACCGATAGGTCCAGCCAGTCTGTGTTGGTGTTTATCCCCCACACATCCTTATCCAATGTGCCTGACCTGATCCCTTTTCTCCCTCTGTTTCTCCTTAAACCACTTATCAAACCTCTTCCTAAATGTTGATAAAATGTTGATGTGGTTTCTGATTCAATCACTAATTCCACTGGTGTATTGCATGACCTCCAAGCCATCTGTGCAAAACAAACATCTCACCTCCTCTCTGCTCTATCTCATTATGTTTAACTTTATTCTCATGTCCCCTCGTTCTTGACTTCCATCCACTGGAATTTGCCGGTTTCTATCAAACCCATCACTTGATCATTTTAAACAAATCACCTCCATAATCTCTGTTTGAATGAACAGGGCCCCAATGTTTGAAGTATCTGTAGACGGTCTGTCTGCTGTTGCAGTCATGGAGATGGCCCCGAGTCACTCACCCGTTCCTGCAGCTCGAGGAATCTGAAGGGAGATGAGATTCCTTTGAATGGAGGAAGGGGTTGTGCCATGAGCAAGTTTTTGGTTTTGATCAATTCAGTCCCTGGCTGTGGGCATCACTGGTAAGGCTGGCATTTATTGGCCATCCAGAGATGCCTTTGAGAAGATGACGTTGCGTTTCATTCTTGACCCATTGGTAATAATTTGATTGCAACTGATTGGTTCATATCAAAGGGCGGATAAAGGTCACCCATGTTAGTGTGTGCCTGGAGTCACATGGGGCCAGACCGGGTGAGGATGGCGCCTTTCCTTCCCTGAAGCACATTAGTGAACCAGTCGGAGTTTTATGCCAATCCAACAGCTTCATTGTCACAATAAGATAAAAGCAAAATACTGCGGATGCTGGAAATCTGAAACAAAAACAGAAAATGCAGGGAAAACTCAGCATCTTTGGAGAGAAAGACAGAGTTAACGTTTCGAGTCTGTGTGACTCTTTTCCAGAAAGAGTTCCAGCATTTTCTGTTTCAGCTTCATTGTCACTCTTCCCAATACCAGTTTGTTAAATCTAATTCTCAGAATTTTCACATAGCATTTTGCGAATTTGAATTCCAAGAGAAACTGTAGAACTTTAAACAAAACTCTAATGTGTGTGGTCACCATTGATTTCACTTTGATAATGGATTAATTTTGGCAAAAGGTTTGACTGATGCCCACACTTGTGTCTAATTCCTTATTATTGATCTACTCAATTGGACAGCACTTCCTTGTGTTTTGCATTGAGATGGCCATTGGAGTGTTCCCTATCTGACCATTCCTGACTTTGTTTGTTCCAGGAATTCTATGGAAATGATCCCCAGAAATCCCCAGACTACGGGCGTATTGTCAACCAGCGGCATTTTAAGAGACTGATGTCTTTGCTGGAGGGAGTGAATGTGGCGTTTGGTGGTCAGAGTGATGAAGAGGATCTTTACATAGGTACTTGTATAGGCTGTGGTGGGTGAAGTGTAACCATTAACCCAGCTGCACAGTGACTTCCACACTGGTACAGCCAGGCACAGGATAGATAGAGTGTCCCCACTCGGGGCAAAGTGCCAGTGGGATGACAGATAATATTTGCTTACAGAACAAATATTTTATGAAGGATAAACTGATATCAGCCTGAGGCAGTCTGGGCCAATAATCTTTGACAAAGCAGGGATGAGTTGTTGACCTCCTTGTAACTTTCTCTGACCCCCATTTGAGAGACTTCTTTCCCCCCACCCCCACAAGGGCCCATGTCCGTTGTGCCTCTCTGAAGAGTGTTCATCTCCGTGAGCCTCCCTTTCTCCCTGTCCAGCCCCTTCAGCTGCAGCATCAGTGAGATAAGTGAGTCATGTTTGTGTGTTTGTTCACCCTGACTTTTCCTGCATTTATTTTGGCAGTTTGTGAGGTAAAGTCTGGCTGGCTGAACAGTTGACTTTGCCTTTCTGCTGACTGGAGAGGGGAGCAGCGGCAGGGCCAAGGAGTGGGTGAGGGTGTGTCCAGACTGGAGCACAGGCTGAGGGTGGGCTCAGCTGTGGATCTGGAACGGGGTGGGAGGGGTGTGTGCGAAAGGGAGAGTAGAGGCTGGGCGTTATACAATGGCCCACATGGTCAAAGTTGGTGGCTGAACATTATCCTAACCCTACCCCAAGGGGCCATTATCTGTTCTTCTATTTGTGGCTTCCCCATGAATGTTGTACCGAGGTCCATAAATTTGGAAGCAGGAACTGTGGTTTCCCAACACCCCATTCTGCTAACATCCTAGTCCTGAGTATTCTGGTGCGGAGAGGCACTGATTGGAGAGAAGCTCCTTCTGTAGAGAGGTGAGGGAGATTAGTGAACCCGCTCTCAGATGGCTGTGCCCGGGGGAGTTGGCAGAGACCCGGGGATAGATGGGCCTATGAAGGATTCCAATCCGATTGCCATCGGTTTTTGACCTTTTATTGATCAATGTTCCTTTCCATTGCTAAACGGAGCCTCTTGTTAATATTTGCTCAGCTCCCACAATTGTGACCAATGTGGATCCCAACTCCAGGATTATGCAGGAGGAGATCTTTGGCCCGTTGCTGCCTATAGTCACGGCCGGTAGTGCAGATGAGGCCATTGGCTTCATCAACAAGAGGGACAAGCCTCTGGCTCTCTACGTCTTCTCTCACAACAAAAAGGTGAGGATTACAACTTCTATGGCTGGATGGTTTGGGTTTGTGTTTCCTGTGTTGCTCTCTTAGACCTTGAACACTCTAGCTGCTATCTTCCATTTAAAAATTTGACATATTTATTTCAATGTTTTAACTTTTGTGTGCACAACCTGGGAGACTAGAAGCCAGTTAATGCAGTGAGTGTCTGACCCAGTCAGACCAGGAAAAGGCCCCAGGTTTAATCCTGGGTCTGTGATGAGTTACCTGATCTCAGCCTGGCCTGGGAGAAAGGGACAAATTAACCAGGGTCCCCCCCCTACCCCAACAATAATCCCTACTGAGTGAGCCATGCTTAACTAGCCTGGTGATTCCCTATCTGAATCCAGTTGAAGTACCAATGGGTGCCTGATGCCTGGGGAACTATGTCACAGGAAAGGAGGGAAGTGGAAAATGGAGCCAGGAGTCAGATCCTGCTTAGAAGTTGTGTTTGAACCCTCCAAAGTCATTGTTTTTACCCAGGTTCAAGCCAGAGGACTGGCCGCCAACCCAACCCCAAGTCTTCCCGGAAGCCACATTAGTGGCCGAGGGCGCTCCGCCCTCTTCTCAGCCACCAACTATTGAGAGAGAGAGAGCGAGAGAGAGCCTGACCTCTAATTTACAGCCTCGGAAGCCGTTCCTGTGAACTCCCAACATGTGAGGCTGCCATGCAGCCTCTGTTTGAAGTTGGTCCTGGGGCATGTTTCCGTGTCATTCTGTGACGTGTACCAAACCCTAGGTGCAAATCCAGGGGGTGAGATACTTGGGGGTCTGTAAACTGCGGCTGTGAAATGGACAATGGTGGAAGTGTGTTATACCAGGCTGGCTGACATCATTACCTTTAGGAGCTGTGCTTTCAGCTGTCCGGACCCTGAGCTCTGGAGTTCCCTCCGTAAATCTCTTCACCTCCCTCCCTCTCTCTCTTTTAAAATGTTGCTCAATACTGGCCACTTTGACCAACCTTTTGTATAACCATCCTCCTATTCCCTTATGTAGCTTGTTGTGAAATTTTTCTCTGGGAATGCTTCTGTGAGACACCTTGGGATGTTTTACTATGTTGAAGGCGCTATGTAAATGCAAGTTGTTTTATCCTAGCCTTACAGCGGAGTTAACGTTCAGAAATTTTGTTGGGGAAACCTGTAGCACTGGCAATCTATACCCCTGGTGTAACTGGATTATTCTATGTAATAACTGAGGATTATTTCTGTCTCTCTCCGCAGTTAATAAAGAGGATGATCGCGGAGACTTCCAGTGGTGGTGTAACCGCCAATGACTGCATGATCCATTACAGCGTCGACACATTGCCATTTGGGGGTGTCGGTGAGTCCAGAACAGGGCAGTTCAAGCAGCGTTGGGAAGAAAAGAGAGAGTGAAGTGGTCAGGGAAGCCCCCACTCTCTCTCTCTCTCTCTCTCTCTCTCCCCCGCCCCCCCACCCACCCTGCCCCCAGGGGGCTGTACCAAAGCGATGCCTTGATGTGGGGAGGGAGGAGGGTTAGGGGAACACAGTCTTGCCCTGTCATTTATTGGGGTACAAGAGAACAGTGCTCGCTTGCCCCCGTGAATGGGGATAATGATGTGTGACACTGGGATGAGGCAGAAGACGCTTTTTGTTTTAAAACCATAACAACAGGAGGTGACCATTCACATCTCCAGCCGGTTTCGCTACCCAGTTAGATCGCAGGTACTCTGTATCTTAAATCCATCCACCTGCCTCGGTTCTGCAACCCTCAATACCCTTTGCCTAATAAAAAATCTATCACTCTCGGTTTTGAAATTTTCACTTGACCCCAGCCTCAGCAGTTTTTTTTTGGGGGGAAAGTGAGTTCCAGATTTCCACTACCCTTTAATGTGAAGACGTGCTTCCTGACATCACCCCTGAATGGCCTGGCTCGAATTTTAAGGTTATGTCCTGTTGTTCTGTTCTCCCCCACCACTCCACTGGAGGGGAATAGTTTCTCTCTCGTTGCCTTTTTCAACTCCATTAATCGTCTTAAGCACCTCAGTTAGTTTACCCCTGAATTAGTTTACCCCTGAATCCTTAATATTGGAAGATCTGAGTCCAATAATTTATTTCTCTTTATGTAATATTATTGGGGGTAAACACTGCTCTCGTACGCCAGACATTTCTCAGTTGTTTAACTTGGCAGTTAAACTTTGTGGGCCTTAAAGGAATAGAGCTCAGCGTAGTAATACCTGAGGGGACTCTACAGAAGATGCGCTGGTGTTTTTATACCGTGTTCTCTCTCTGATGTTTGCTCCCAGGCGCAAGTGGCACCGGGGCGTACCACGGCAAATTCAGCTTTGAGACGTTCAGCCACCGACGTGCTTGTGTGCTGAAGTCGCTGGGTTTAGAAAAGATAAACAGTATCCGCTACGCGCCCGCCACTGACTCGAAGCAAAAATGGACCCGCTGGCTGCTGAAGAAACGCAGAGGAGGTGGGAAAATGCGACTCCTTATGTTGGCATTGCTGGGAGCACTGGTTGCCATAATGATGAAGGTAGGCCTGAAAAAAAAAATCAGTATTCTTTCACGGGGTGTGGCGTTGCTGGCATCATTTATTGCTCATCCCAATTGCCTCTGAGGAGGTGGTGGTGGTGAGGCAGCCCTTGCACCGCTGTGGTGTCGGCACATCGATGTCACCGTTGGGCAGGGAGTCCCAGGACTTTGAATCGGCGGCACTGAGGGCAAGGTGGAGACAGGACAAAATATTGCGGGTGCTGGGAGTCGTCAGCAGGCGTGGCAACGTCTGTGGAGAGAGAAACAGAGGCGACACTTCAGGTCAATGACCTTTTCATTAGAACTGGAAAGGAAATATGGGTCTGTTTTGTGAGGGTGTTACTCAGTGAGTGCCTTGCCCAAATAGCATTTCTTCAAAGAATGAACTTGGTATTGGCAAACAGCTTGATTGCAAGGATTCACCTCGGCTGAGTCCATTGCTGCCCTTTCCTCCCCTGTCACCACCCCCCACCCTTCTTCAAACGTCTTATTGTGATAAGGAATCCTAACCTGGACAGAGGTGCGAACTCTACAATACAGCCTCAGTATCCCAGGAGTGGGTGGGGGGAGGGCTGTGGGCAATGCAATCTGGAGTTTCTTTCTCCTGCTCACTGTCCATTGCCAGGTCCTGGAGGCCAGGGCCGGCTGTGTTCTCGAGCCAGTTGACCATCACCATCTTGGGTGCAAGACTGAAGAGTGACCAACTGGGGTAAGGTACCTGAGGGTTTCTCTCCCCCCACTCCCCCCACCCCACCCCACCCCACCGAGCGAGATGCCAACGCCTCTAGGAGAAGAGGAGGAGGAGAAATGGGCCCCCTTCCCCTTTTTTTAATAGCCTAGCAGATAGACAACAACCTGCTCTAATTCCGTATCTTTTTCTTCCAGTTTTACTTCATGTGACGTGGGGAAGGACTACATTTCATCGAACTCTTGGCGACCCTGCACCTGAAACCTGAGAGGAGGTGAACCATATAAAAGGCCTCTGATTCATGGGGAAGAGAAACCTGACCACAGAGCCTCTCCAGTATCCCAATTATTCCATTTTCAACACTGTCAATTAACCCCTGCAAGCCTCCATCACTAATGAACATAGCTCCATTGTAAGGGCTAGCATCAACACAGACATGCTGAGCCGAATGGCCTCCTGTGCTGTCATTTCTGATTTTTTTTCTTTCTTTGTACAATTTACATCTGATTTTATGTTCGACTGTGTGGCTATTAATCCTTATTGATTATTATAAGATTTAATCACTAATTATAATAAAGTTTAATCACCAGGTCACTTCTAAGACTAAAATGCATTTGGAGTTTCTCTCAGTTATGCTGGGTTTTCTTGGTACAATTTGGCCAAAACACTGCAAACGATAATGGAAATTTAAACGCAAATTATGTTCAGCGCAAACCTATTTTCCGTGATCTTTTGCATTTTGTTAAAACCGTGGTGCTCGAAGATAGCCCCGCCCAGACATCAGGCCACGCCTCCTGATCACATTTGACCGTCATGGTGAGTTTCTGCCAACTGTGCTCCAAGAGCACAAGAAACAGGAGCAGGAGTAGACCACCCGGCCCATCGAGCCTGCCCCGCCATTCGATACGATCGTGGCTGATCTTGGGCTCCACTTCCACTTTCCCGCCTGCTTCCCATATCCCTTAATTCCCTGAGACACCAAAAATCTGTCCATCCCAGCCTTAAACATATTCAACGATGGAGCGTCCACAACCCTCTGGGGTAGAGAATTCCAAAGATTCACAACCCTGCGAGCGAAGTAATTTCTCCTCATCTCAGCCCTAGATGATCGGCCCCTTATCCTGAGACTGTGCCCCCCGTGTTTTAGACTCCCCGACCTGGGGAAACAATCTCTTGGCATCGACCCTATCAAACCCCCTTCAGAATCTTGTATGTTTCAATGGGATATGCCTTTTTGGGTCTTCAAGATGGTTGTTAAAAAATCGAACTGCTTCTTTGGGGAGCACGGTGGAGAAGTTCTAAAAGCTTTTGAATGTCACTTTTAAGATTTGCTAAGAAGGTGACCACTCTGCCCCTGTATAACCAGCAAATGGTTCTGTGCATTTGTAACAATGTTTTTAGATAGTTAAACTCTAGTTACTCCCCGGTTGTGGACTGATTAAATGCGGCAGGTTTTTGTTTTGGTGCTAACCCCATTTTCACTTGTGTTAATCAAGGTTAGCACTCTTCAAATACACCATGGTATCAAGCTTTTCATTTTTCCAGCTTTGCTTTAAGACCATAAGACATAGGAGCAGAAATTAGGCCATTCGGCCCATCGAGTCTGCTCCGCCCTTCAATCATGGCTGATAAGTTTCTCAACCCCATTCTCCCGCCTTCTCCCCGATAAGACCATAAGACAATTTTTTTCTTTCTGTGACATTGCTTGATATATGCTGGTTCGTGAAAGGTTTTATGTTCGATGATTTTTCAAATGCGTTTGAGAGGGAACGTGAGAAAAGGGAAGCGCTCGTCTTGGCTTACACAGTTTGTGCTCGTCAACCATTTGCAACCAAAGAGGAAGCTGTATCCCCCGACCTCTACAGAAGAATGCCGACTGACCCCCACTAAGGTTGCGGCCAACAGATTTGATATCTTCCCACTTTATTGTTGCCCAGACTCTGTTTCTTTTTTTGTAAGTGTGGGTTAAGGTCAATTGAATTCAGAACGGTAGGTAAGTCATCCGGGAGGCTCACTTCACCCACGTGCTCACCTACTTTTCTGTGTAGCCCTCTTCGTTCATCTCTGCGCTCTAGCCCTCAGAGGAAAGCTGTGTCACTCAAACTGGGATGTTATGATTGGGGGAGGAATTCAGCTGCAAAGCATTATGCGAATAAGGGTCCCCAAGAGAAGTCAAGGGTGTGGTAAGATGACTCTGTGTTTCCATTCCATCTCTCCTGCCTCAGCATTCAAACTCCTCTCAGAAGTCCCAAGGCAGAATAATTGCAGAACACCAAGGCAGGAATTTCCAGCTTGCATCCCTCAGGCAGGCAGAACATTCCACCTCAACAACTCTCTCCCCCCACCCCCCCACCTTAGACCAGCTTATATTTCACCTCTCTCCTAACTATACTTCAGTTCTGCCGAAGGGTCATGAGGACGCGAAACGTCAACTGTTTTCTTCTCCACCGATGCTGCCAGACCTGCTGAGTTTTTCCAGGTAATTCTGTTTTTTGGATTTCCAGCATCCGCAGTAGCTTTTAGCTTTTTGTTTTTATCAGACAGTTCTCTGTTGGGAGAAAACACTTCCAGTATCTGAACGAAATTTATTGATTGGGCAGTTTTACATGTTGTTTTTGCTGATCTTTGATCTTTGGTCTTTGTCTTCCTGCTTTATTTTAAAGTGTTTATTCAGATTTGATCCCAAGGGTTTAATGTTCGATATAGTGACAGGTTTCTCCCTTTAAACCACTTGCTCTTTCCCTGTAGTTTAGAAACAGAAATTCACCCTGACACATCCTCACATCAGCAAAATAGAGCTGTGTCTGAGCAAAGGCTGTAGCATTAAAAAGAAAGTGTGATTGAACTTCTGTGGACTCAGTCTTCACATTTACGCTGACAACACCCAGATCTGCCTACGCATCACCCCTTTCGACCATGGAGGGATTTGAAAACAAGCACGCTTAACCAGGAGGCGGTGTAGGTCAGTGAGCGTAAGGGTGATAGGTGAATGGGATTTTCTGCGAGTTCAGACACGGTCAGCAGAGTTTGGGATGACCTCAAGTTTACACAGGTAGAATGTAGGGGGCCGGCCAAGAGTGTGTTGGAATAGTCGAGTCTACAGATAATGAAGGCGTGGATGAGGGATTGAGCAGCGGATGAGCTGAGGCAGGGGTGACGTTGTAATATGCCTTTAAAGGATTTTTGCGCAATGCATGCCAGCAGCGTGAAGGGTCCAGTTGTGTACGGTTTGGATCAATGCACGGCTCTTTGTAGCTGCACCAACCTTTGCTGTGGTGCACTGCTGCTGTCAATGGTCCTTTCTGCCACATGCTTTGGAGAATTGATTAAAAACTGGGCGTTTCCAGGGCGCATACAGAAAGCCACACCTTCCACGTTTTGTTAGGTTTGGTTGTGTTTAGTGAGCACATCACCAATTTGGGTTGTGCTTAGGATGTGTGCGCTTTGTCAACCTGTAAAGATCACTTCCTACTTGCATCCATCCTTGAGTAGCTCTTCGATGCTATACATTTTGGGCTTGTCTAGCAGATCTCCCTGGGATGCATCCATGGGAGTGCATGCGATCACCAACTCACCAATTCTGTCTGCTAGATCTGCATTTGCAAAATCACAGTACGTTCCCTTTTCTCTGCATCTGCTGCTGAAATGGCCTATGGATTCTGTAGGCTGTTGTGGAAATGACATGAACTCTAGTCGATGAAGACGGAAGTTTGGCCTGATTCTGAACTGGTCTTCCAATGTAGTCCATATCTTTTAGGGATCCTTTAGCTCTTCTGCTGTTAATCCTGATAAGTTTAGCCTTTGTAGACCTTCATTCCCAATTGCTAGGTGAATTTTTATGGCTGGCTTGTCTGATTCAGACACACCTAAATCTAGTAGATCAGCTACATCCCAATTCAAATTGGGGAATTTTGTGGACATTTTGACAATATGCGTTTGACCTTCCTCCTTGTTTTATTTAATTTATTGTTCTGGAACTCCTGGAACCACCAGTTATAATCACAACCTTCTCCGGCCCGATTTTATGACAGTTTTGTTTATTTTTTTTCGTTTGCCTTTCCCTCACTCATGAAATGGAGATTGGATCACATGACACAGTTCCCTTCTAGTGATGGCATGCTGCTATCCCTTAAAGCAATAAGGATTATCAACTGACATCCCGTCAGAAACATATACATGAGGTGATTGACAAACAGGAAAATGACAATGATGTGCACAACAAGACGAAGAGCAATAAACACAGGTTTCAAGCTGCCAATCACATGGAAATCATAGACACTCTCACACTGTTCAAAGTATTTGCCAAGATTCAAATTATCTGTCCTAAGAAAGTTGGTGGCTATTCGTTATTGGCCAAGATTCACAAGGGCAAAAGCCAGCATACTACCTCTGCAAATTCTTAAAGACATGTATCCACAGACATCGAAGACCATGGCAAAACCTGCTGCTGTGAAACTCTGTGTACCACCTTACACTGATTCCATGTGCAGGTTCTATAGGCCTGGCGTGCAAGTACAATCAATCCCCCTGGGTGTCAGATGCTCTGCATCGTGGAGACTAAAGACCCAGCGATCGCAGGTGTGACTGCAATCTAGTGATAATCCATGGAATTAGTCAGATCAACCTCCGGTGGTAGTACTATCACCTCAGTGCACGACCCAAGGTCAAAATATCCAGAACGTTTTGACAAAATTGGCAGTTTCAAGGGAGCCACAAAGTTGCACTTGCAGGAGATTGCAATTCCGTCACCTGATCTGGTACATTTTGTGCAATGCCAGCAGCTACAAGCAGAAACAGTGAAGATTCAACATTATAGAAACTGTGGAAAACCATCATTGAAGGATGGACTGATTCAATTCAGCATGTCCACGGATACGTGAGACCATTTTGGCCTTATCGGGACGAGCTAGGCATTTCCTGGGGAGTCATTTTTAAAGGTGGGCAGGTCATCATATCGGAATCTTTGCATCCTGATATTCTTCAACAACTTTGTCAGTCACACATGGGCATAGACTAGACTAGAAGACTTGCACGAGAGTCAGTCTACTGGCTGGGTATGAACAATGACATTGAAGTTGTCGCCAAGAGTGCGAGGCATGTCAAGAGCATCTGCCCAGTCAGCACAAAGGAGCACTGGTTACACGTGAAATTCGAACCCATATATGGTCCAAAATCACATCCGACCTCTTTCATGTCCATGGCGCTGACGTCGTCGTCATCATCGACTACTTTATTGAGTATCCCATTATTTGACAATTGCAATATACGTCAAGCATAGCTGTCGCGCACACTACTATTTTCAGTTTATTTGGTGGGCCTAGACATGTCATTATGGATAACGTTCTACAATGGTAAGCCATTTCAGGATATGCGAGAAGTAGAATATCAATCACACCACTACTTCTTCTCCACTACGCTAGATCTAACAGCCTAGCTGAATGAATGATTTGCATGGTGAAGTCCCTAGGACTGGATTTTCAGCTTGGTGTGCGGGCAGTCGTCCGACACGCTCAAGCGTGAGAGAGCGTGCGATGATGTCAGGCGAGCGTCCCCACATCATTGCGCACTCGCCCGATATTTCGGTTGGCGGGCGCGCGAACGTGCAAAAGTCAGCAGCACACCCGCCGGCAATTAAGGGGCCTATTTAGGCCCTTAAGCTGGTAATTAAGTCGATTTTTTCACTGCCCGTCCAACCTTATGGTTGGCGGGCGGTCGAATAGACCAGGCGGCCTTTGCATTTATTGCGAAACCTCATCCACGGGAGGGATGAGGTTTCCAACAGTGAAGAAAAAACTGCTAAGCATTTTTAAAACTCATTTTTAACATGTCCCTGTTCATGTGACAGAGTCGCATGTGGGGACATGTTTCTCTTATTTTTCAAATCTTTATTTTTAATTTTTAAATCCTTCAGCTCCCTGAGGCAGCTGTGTCTCTTCAGGGAACTTTCAATGAGCGCACCCCCTGCGCATGTCCAAACTTCAGCGCTCGCACTCCTGCCCCCACCCTGGCAGCACTCAGTCTCTCAGCACACGTTTTACGCTGGCTGGCCGTTAATTGGCTACTCTGGTCAGAAACTAGAAATAAACTTTTAAAACTGCAAGAGCAGGTGACAGGCACAGAATTGTCACCTTTACAGTTGAGACAACAAATTCGCATCCAGGATCCCACAGGAGGTACAGCTGAGGTGACAAAGGATTTGTTTGGAACCAAGGTCCTAGGATGTTGTGACACACACAAAGGCACAAGGGTGAGGCGTATCCGAGGACAGTTCAGATCCGTTCCAGCTGCTCAACCACCATGCAGTCCCAATGCATTGAGGACAAGATCCCAAACGCAACCAGGAACAATATCCGAGAACGTCAATCCCGCAGGTCACTGTGAGCAATTAAAGAAACCACCAGACAAGGTTACCATTACAAGATCTGGCCGTACCAGCAGATTACCCTTTATGCTTTACAGACTCAGAGGGCTGGATTTTGCTGTTGGCGAGCAGGAGGCGGGGCCCGCTCGCTGATACGCGGGATGACGTCAGGTGGAACCCCCGACGTCATCCCGCCCCATTTAAATTTTCAGGAAGGCGGGTGCACAGCGAAATCAGCTGCGGGCCCGCCGACCTGTCAATGGCCAATTGAGGCCATTGACAGGATAATTAGAACAATTGAAGGCCCTGCCCGTCCAACATTAAGGCTGGCGGGCAGGCCAGGAGCCCCGGCGGGCAATAGAAAAAACATGAGACCTCATCCACCGGCGGGATGAGGTTTCATGTGGAGTTTAAAAAACTTTAATAAAGTTTTAGTGAAATTTATTAACATCTCCCATCTCGTATGACATTGTCACATGAAGGGGACGTGTTAAGGATTTTTTTATTTTTCTATTTTTAATGTTTGAACAACTTTCAGCGATCTCCCTGAGGCGGCACTTAGCCTCAGGGAGATGTGCGCTCTTTCATGCACATGTGCGAAAGAGCACACTCTCGATTTTGGGGAATCCCCCCCCAACAGGAAGCACATAGCGCTTCCTGCTGGGCGTCACGCTGGGTGGGCCTTAATTGGATTGCGAAACCTCATCCACGGGAGGGATGAGGTTTCCAACAGTGAAGAAAAAACTGCTAAGCATTTTTAAAACTCATTTTTAACATGTCCCTGTTCATGTGACAGAGTCGCATGTGGGGACATGTTTCTCTTATTTTTCAAATCTTTATTTTTAATTTTTAAATCCTTCAGCTCCCTGAGGCAGCTGTGTCTCTTCAGGGAACTTTCAATGAGCGCACCCCCTGCGCATGTCCAAACTTCAGCGCTCGCACTCCTGCCCCCACCCTGGCAGCACTCAGTCTCTCAGCACACGTTTTACGCTGGCTGGCCGTTAATTGGCTACTCTGGTCAGAAACTAGAAATAAACTTTTAAAACTGCAAGAGCAGGTGACAGGCACAGAATTGTCACCTTTACAGTTGAGACAACAAATTCGCATCCAGGATCCCACAGGAGGTACAGCTGAGGTGACAAAGGATTTGTTTGGAACCAAGGTCCTAGGATGTTGTGACACACACAAAGGCACAAGGGTGAGGCGTAACCGAGGACAGTTCAGATCCGTTCCAGCTGCTCAACCACCATGCAGTCCCAATGCATTGAGGACAAGATCCCAAACGCAACCAGGAACAATATCCGAGAACGTCAATCCCGCAGGTCACTGTGAGCAATTAAAGAAACCACCAGACAAGGTTACCATTACAAGATCTGGCCGTACCAGCAGATTACCCTTTATGCTTTACAGACTCAGAGGGCTGGATTTTGCTGTTGGCGAGCAGGAGGCGGAGCCCGCTCGCTGATACGCGGGATGACGTCAGGTGGAACCCCCGACGTCATCCCGCCCCATTTAAATTTTCAGGAAGGCGGGTGCACAGCGAAATCAGCTGCGGGCCCGCCGACCTGTCAATGGCCAATTGAGGCCATTGACAGGATAATTAGAACAATTGAAGGCCCTGCCCGTCCAACATTAAGGCTGGCGGGCAGGCCAGGAGCCCCGGCGGGCAATAGAAAAAACATGAGACCTCATCCACCGGCGGGATGAGGTTTCATGTGGAGTTTAAAAAACTTTAATAAAGTTTTAGTGAAATTTATTAACATCTCCCATCTCGTATGACATTGTCACATGAAGGGGACGTGTTAAGGATTTTTTTATTTTTCTATTTTTAATGTTTGAACAACTTTCAGCGATCTCCCTGAGGCGGCACTTAGCCTCAGGGAGATGTGCGCTCTTTCATGCACATGTGCGAAAGAGCACACTCTCGATTTTGGGGAATCCCCCCCCAACAGGAAGCACATAGCGCTTCCTGCTGGGCGTCACGCTGGGTGGGCCTTAATTGGCCCGCCCACTTAAAATGGCGGCAGACCCCGCATCTCTGGTGGGGATCGGCTCCTCGCCCGCCCGGTAGGCAGAAAATTCTGCCCATAGATTCAGCAGTCCTACGTAATGGCAACTAAACATGAACATGTATTGTAAATAAGTTATACTTCTTTGGAAGGGAGGAAAATATCTTTAAAAAGAAAGGGGGATTTGTGATGTTCCTTTAAGAGATAGCAGCATGATATCACTAGAAGGGAAGTATGTGATATGATCCAGTGTCAGTTTCACTTTGGCTTGTGAGCAGAACATGGCACACACAGCTCTGCTGCTGCTGTCTTCAAGCTTTCTACCTTTGTATAGTTGTTCATATGTGTCTAGCCTAAATAAATGAACACACCAATGTTTTACCCAATCCCTGATGAGTGATTGGTGTTTTTATTTCATTAGGTCCAACCATCTTCAGCTGCTTCAGCAATGACCTTCCTTCCATCATAAGGTCAGAAGTGGGGATGTTCGCTGATGATTGCACAATGTTCAGTGCCATTCGTGACTCCTCAAATACTGAAGCAGTCCATGTCCAAATGCAGCAAGACCTGGACAATATCCAGGCTTGGGCTGACAAGTGGCAAGTAACATTCACACCACATAAGTGCCAGACAGTGACAATCTCCAACAAGAGAGAATCTAACCATTGACCCTTGACATTGAATGGCATTAACATCACTGAATCCCCCACTTTCAACATCCTGGGGACTACCATTGACCAGAAACTGAACTGGACTAGCTATATAAATATTGTGGCTATAAGAGCAGGTCAGAGGCTAGGAATCCTGCAGCGAGTAACTCACCTCCTGACTCCCCAAAGCCTGTCCACCATCTAGAAGGCAAAAATCAGGAGTGTGATGGAATACTCTTCACTTGCCTGGATGAGTGCAGCTCCCACAAAACTTAAGAAGCTTAACACTGCCCAGGACAAAGCAGCCTGCTTGATTAGCACCACATCCACAAACATTCACTCCCTCCACCACCGACGCACAGTAGCAGCAGTGTGTACCATTTACAAGATGCACTACAGTAACTCACCAAGGCTCCTTAGATAGCACCTTCCAAATCCACGACCACTACCATCTAGGACCACTACCAAGGGCAGCAGACACATGGGAACACCACCACCTGGATGTTTCTCTCCAAATCACTTACCATCCTGACTTGGAAATATATCGCCGTTCCTTCACTATCACTGGGTCAAAATCCTGGAGCTCCCTTCCTAACAGCACTGTGGGTGTACCTACATCACATGGACTGCAGCGGCTCAAGAAAGCAGCTCATCACCACCTTCTAAAGGGCAATTAGGAATGGGCAATAAATGTTAGCCTAGTCAGCGACACCCACACCCCATGAATGAAGAAAAACAATTATAAAAATACAACCGGTGAAGTCTGGCGATGTTACGGAAGTGGAAATAGGTGATCTTGGTGATGGCGTGAATATGTGATTGGATAAGCTCATCTGTCTTTGTCTCTAAATGATCAGACTCCTTATCTGACATCCAACACTGGATGAGCCCCAATTAATTATTGGGAAGACTGAGGTCATTGTCTTCAGTTACACCACAAACTTGTTCTCTATCTGCAGACCCCTCTCCCTGGTGACTGTCTGAGGCTGAACCAGTCTGTCCGTAATTGACCCCAAGATGAGCTTCCATCTGAAAGTCAGCGCCACCACTCAGACCACCTATTTCCACCTCACTTGGTCCCTGTCTCCGCTCCATCTGCTGCTGAAACCCTCATCCATGTCTTTGTTACCTTTAGGCCTGCCTATCCCAATGCTCTCCTGGTTGGCCTCCCGCATTCTACCCCCTGTAAACTTGAGGTCATTAAAAAAAACTCTGCTGCCCCTGTCTGAAGTCCCTTTCACCCGTCACCCCCGTGCTCACTGACCTACACTGACCTCTGGTTAAGCAATGCCTCATTTTAAAAAAAACTGTCATCCTTGTTTTCAAATCCCTCCTACAACCTCCCCGAGATACCTGCGTTCGTGTAATTCTGGTCTCTTGAGACTCCCCAATTTTAATCTCACCCATCAGTAAAATTGATGCATTGCTGGACTGCTTGTCAATGCAGGTCAGCAAATACCAGGGTGATGTGGAATCTGACATATAGCATTAGCATATCTACACGAAATGTTCTACACTAAAGTGATTGCACTAAAACTGCTGTCTGTCTTTTGAATGTGACATTAATTAAACAGTTCAATCAACACTAGGTTTATTACTTCTATACTGATAGAAGTTCCATCCTCCTATAGGTAGGTTATGGAGCTGAGCTTTGGTAGTGTTCAGATTGAGTGATTTAAATCAACGTTTGTACCATGTTTTTAGAATGTTGTGCAAATACAGAAAGTGATTCTCTACCTTGTTTTCTTCCTTTAAGACGCTCCTTAAAACTAACCTCCTTGACGAAGCTTTTGACCATCTGGCCTAACACCTCCTTATGTAGCTCAGTATCAGATTATTTTTTTTATAATTGTCCTGTGAAGCACCGTGGGCATTTTATTAGGCTAAAGATGCTTTATAAATATGAGGTTTAGTTTGATTGCTCTTGTCGACATTAGTGACATGAGACATTTTTGGGGTTACCACATACCCATAGGGCATGAAGTGTCGGTCGGTGTGTGTGTGTGTGTGTATATGGGTCTTTGGATTGTTCACAACTATGAAATAAGATTCATTCCGGCTGAAAGGTCCACTGAGTGAAGGTTGCACAAATTAACAATCTAACTAGCACATTACCAAGGACAGAATTCCTCCATATCTGAATATTTTGTCTCCTTACCCTGTTCTAGAATATCTAACGCTCAGGGGACTGCATAACCTAACGATTATGATGCTGATGAAGATAGATTGGAGAAGTTGCAAATTGGCATAGGACAAATCAGGAGATGAATGTGTGGCTCAAAGCCTGGTGAGGGAGAAGTGGGTTCCGGTTTGTAGGCCACTGGCACCAGCACTGGGGAAAATGGGATCTGTACCGTTGGGACAGTCTACACCTGAACCATGCTGGGGCCGGTGTTCTTGTGGTCTGGGTAATTGGGGAAGTCGGGAGGGTTTTAAACTAAGTAGTGGGGGCAAAGGATCAAATTAGGGAAGATGTGGTAAATCAAAGAGTAGAGACGAGACAAAAGAAGAAGCCACTATTATGGGAAATGAAAAACAGGCCATGACTGGAAGGATAGAGAGTACAAGTCTAACAGTAAACCAACAGATGAAACCAGAGGAAACTAAAGGATCTATGACTTAGCAGAAAGGTCAATAAACAGGGGGCAGAGATTTAAAATAATTGGTGGAAGGATTAGAGGGGAGTTGAGGAAGAATTTTTTCACTCTGAGGGTTGTGAGGGTCTGGAACTCGCTGCCTGAAAGGGTGATAGAGGCAGAAACCCTCATCACATCAAAAAAAAATTGTATGCATTTTAAGTGCCTTAACCTGAAACACTGGGGACCAAGGGCTGGAAAGTGGGATAGGCAGGATAGCTTTGTCTTGGCTGGCATGGACACCCGTGTTCTGAACAGGCTGTGATCGATGGTCCTATAAATCTGCCTGTGTTCGGGGCTACACCAGGCGATGCAATTATCAACTCAGTCACTCGGGGGAGCTCCTGGGACCCTGCTCAAAGTGGAAAGGTGAGGATCGACGTGACTTGAGTGCTGGTCTGTGCCATTATTTAAGCAGTAAGTTTGTTTGTAACCATGCCCTGAGTAGGTCAGCACATGACTCTGGGCAGCAATGATTATACAATGCAGCCATTCATAAAAAGCGAACAAGCGATGGCATTATTGGATGTTGGCTACAGGCAAATTGACCCATTTCACGCATAGCTCCCCTAACAGTGAACTGCAGTGTCCAACTGAGCTGGGTCAGGACACAATTGCTAACAACAGGAAAAAGCCATTAGGCTTAATAGCCGCTCCTTTCATTTGAGATCAAGCCCACCTTCTGAACATATCCCTCGTGCCTACTTCTCCCTTGACTGAAGCTTTTACAGCTACAAGCTGCCCAGTCTAATTCCACTCAAAAAGCTGCTCCTGTGAGCGGATAAGACATTCAAGGTTTTGGGCGAGAGGTGCAGGTGAGGATGTGGGGAAGAACTTTTTAACGCAGCGAGGGATAGCGACCTGGAACTCGGTGTTTACGAAGGTGGAGACGATGAATGGTTTCAAAAGGAAACTGGGCGGGCACCTGGTGGAAATAAACTTGCAGGGCCACGGGGATAGAGCTGGGGTGGGGTGGAATGGGACTGAATGGATTACTGAATAGAGAGCCAGCATAGGCTCAATGGACCGAATGGCCCCCCCCCCCATGCTGCGGTGACTTTCCTGTTGGCCCCCAACGTTTCAGTGTTACTCACCTTCACCACCCCTCCCAATTCATAAGAAATTAAAAGTTTTCTCTTAAAAATCCACACCTTAAAAACCAGAGCGTGATTCGGCAAAAGTAAGCCACATTTGTTCAGCATGACACAAAAGTGCAGTTGAGCTCTTTCGTGTACTTGAATTTTAATTATTTGTTTTTAAAGTTTAGTGTAACTCAAGAAGGTTCCAAATCTCCTGTGTTCTGAAGGCGATGTCTTTGTCCCATGTCTTTGACTTTTCCTCCCCCTCACACGCTCCTCCTCATTCCCCTTGAGAGGATTTGTCTCTTTTTGAGTTCGGAGTTTGTGCTGATGTGAATTTTGGTTCTGACTCTTGACTCCTGCCTATACACGGGATGCCAGGGCAGGGTCAAGTTGCCATGGTAACTCCTGACCCTATTGCTGTCACTGTTCAAGCCAAGGCTCATGTAAAAATGGCTTAAAACCTGAACAAAAGAGGTAGGAGTGGGAGTAGGCCACAAGGCCCCTCGAGCCTGCTGAACTTTAACTCAACTCTACTTTCCCGCCCAATCTTTTGATTCCCTTATTCTCCAAAATCTATCAGTCTCAGTCTTAAATATATTTGTCGACCGAGCACCCGCAACTCTCTGAATTAGAAAATTGCGTGATTCACAACCCACTGAGCGAAGGAATCGCTCCTCATTTCAGTCCAAAATGGCCAACTCCTTGACCTCAGACTGTGACTGTGACACCCCCTACCCCACCCCTCCCTAGTTCTAGACTCCCCAGCCAGGGGAAACAGCCTCTCAGCATCTACCCTCTCAAGCCCACTGAGAATTTTATATATTTCACTGAGATCGTCTCTCATTCCTGTAAACTCTAGGGAATATAGGCCCAATTTACTCAACCTCTCCTCTCATCCCATGAATCTAACTAGTTGAAGGCAATGAATTCCTCCCCCCCCCTCTCTCTCTCTCTCTCATTTTTAGAATCCAAGGAATGTAATATCTGCTTCCTCTAATGAGAGCAGGAAAAAAATTAAACCTGATTGAATTAAGGGAAAGCTTCTCCTCTGAGCCTTGAGCCTCTCTGTCAGTGTTCTGACCTTCCTAACTTCCCTCCTTGGTCCATGCCTCAGAAGCTGTCCGTCTGGTTAAGTAACCAGCTCCGTGTTTGACCCAGCGGGACAATAGTCAGTCGTTGGGACCATCCAGGAGACTCGAGGGGAAGTGTGGAGATTTGCCTTGGAAACAGTGAAAGAGAAGAGACAAATATGTTTTTATATCAGGTTTAGTCACTTGTAAAATCTTCCTTCAAGTTTAAACCACATTTATTCCCCCTCCTTTTTGTGTATCATTCAACAACTGCCCACCAACCCCACCTCAGCTCCCTCCTCCTCCTCCAGACACTCCTACGTCCCCCCCCTTGCTTCTTTTCACTCTCCCCCTTCCCTTCACTCACCTCTGTCTCCCTCCCCATCGTCTGTCGTCCTCCTGCCTCCCCTGCCAGCAGCCAAAGACTGGATTGCGACACAGAGAGGAGCTGGTGTGAGCTCTGACCCCTCTGGCGCATTGGAGAAAGCTTCTCGAGACTGAAATGGATGACCAGGAGCAAGGATCAGCAGCTGGAAATGTCCCTCGGGTCACGCTCAGTGGCGGTATCCTTTCCCGTTGCTTTCCAGCTGTTGTCCGGGAGGAAGTCAAACAGCTGTTTCTGCTGGCTGGACCACTGGTAAGTGAAGCAACTTTAAGGCAGATGTCTGCTGACCTCGACGGTCTCAGGGGGGCCTTTGCATGACTGTCAGAAGAGCGCCCGGGGTTTATGTCGTAGCCCTCAGCAATGTCTCACATATCATGAAGGACGTTGAAGTCGCCAGTTGGGGAATATTTCTAAAGGTACGCTGTTTTTACGATACCGATCCAAACAGGTTAACTGGTCACTATTGCACGGTTGCTTGTGAGATCTTGCTGTGTGCAAATTGGCAGCTGCGTTCCTTACGTTACAGTCGCTACACTCCAAAAGTGACTGTAAGGCACTTGGGGACATCCTGAGGTCACGAATAAATGCAAGTTTATTTTTCATGTCCTGAAGCTCGGAGTTTCGTGCCGGGTTAGAGAGTGTTATCAAAAATTCCCATATACCTGGGAGGTATTATTCACCCTTAGGCCACACTGGAGATTTCTGCTTCAAGCATTATTCGTGCTCAATCTTTGGGTGGGATTTTCTGACCCTGCCCACTGCCGGGATCATCCAATCCCAGTGGACCTTTGGCTGGGCCGCTGAACCTCGCACAGTGGGTTCCGGCACAACGGAGCTGGAAAATCCCAGCCTTTGCATTCCCTGTTTTATACATTTCTTCCTTGTTCACATGAACTTGCATTTATATAGCACTGTTAACGTCCCAAGAATTAACGCCAAGGCAAAGAAGGAAATATTAGGACAGGCGACCGATTGGCTGATCGAGGGTGCAGATTTTAAGAAGGGTCTTAAAGGAGGAGAGAGGGGTGGAGAAGTTTGGAAAATAATTCCAGAGTTTAGGACTAGATGACTGAAGACAAGGCCACCAGTGATGGGGTGAAGGGAATGGAGGATGGGCAGGAGGCCAGAATTGGAGGTGTTCTGACACAGCAGTTGTTAAAGCTGAGTCATTTAAAAATCCCTGAGGGAAACTTTAAACAACTGTCATAAACTATATTTTCATTTGGTATGTTTGAAATGCAACTCTGAATTCAAGCATAAAACCATCAGTTCTCATGAGGTTTTTATCTCAAATTACATGAGACATTTATTAATTTGCACTGGTTAAAATATATGTACACATGGCTACAAATTACTACTATCATAACTTTTAACAAATTCCCAAACTAATCTCCATTAAGGCATCAGCAACCCATAGACTTAACCAGACACCAGGCAAAGCATTTTCACCTTACAAATTCAAAATGAAGTTCCTTTCACTTTGGCTCCTTTGCAGACACAGTGGTAAGCTTACAGGCTTTGATCTTACATTGCCACTGCCCTGCACACATGAAACTGCTGTCTGTTATACCCAACACAGCTCATTGAATGTAAATTCGCATTGTATCACCAGCCCCTTTGAATTCCACCTCTTCTAACAATAAAACCCCTTTCATAGTACCAATTTTATTAGCAATATAAACATTGCTTGGTCTCTGCTAGATAGGTACCAGATTTCACTCCCCCTCTTGAATGCTGTATTCAACAAAATGCAAATGCACTCTATCTTACTGTTCACATTCCAAAACTACTACACATCAAAGCAGCCAGACTAGCTGGCTTTAATCCAATTAACACACACAGACTAAACCTCTATTTTTAAAAAACATAATTTCCAACAATATTATATACATTAATAGATGAAGAGGAAAACAGATTCTTATAAGATTGTAGGGCAGGAGTAGGTTATGGAAATAGGGAAAGGGGGGAGTAGTTCAATGAATTGGAGAGAGTGACAGTTCAATGAATGGAGAAGAGTGATGATTTCATTGATTGGGGGAGGGTATTTTTTATTCATGGGATGTGGGCATCACTGGCTAGGCCAGCACTTATTGCCCATCTCTTGTTGCCCTTGAGAAGGTGGTGCTGAGCTGCCTTCTTGAACCGCTGCAGTCCATGTGGTGTAGGTACACCCACAGTGCTGTTAGGGAGGGAGTTTCAGGATTTTGACCCAGCGACAGTGAAGGAACGGCGATATATTTCCAAGTCAGGATGGTGAGTGACTTGGAGGGGAACTTCCAGGTGGTGGTGTTCCCGTCTATCTGTTGCCCTTGTCCTTCTAGATGGCAGTAGTTGTGGGTTTGGAAGGTGCAGTCTAAGGAGGCATGGTGAGTTCCTGAATTGCATCTTGTAGATGGTACACACTGCTGCCACTGTGCGTTGGTGGTGGAGCGAGTGAATGTTTGTGGAAGGGGTTCCAATCAAGCGGGTTTCTTTATCCTGGATGGTGCCCAGCTTCTTGAGTTTTGTTGGAGCTGCACTCATCCAGGCAAGTGGAGAGTAATCCATCACACTCCAGACTTGTGCCGTAGATGGTGGAGAGGCTTTGGGGGGTCATGAAGTGAGTTACTTGCCGCAGGTTTCCTAGCCTCTGACCTACTCTTGTAGCCACAGTATTTATATGGCTAGTCCAGTTCAGTTTCTGGTCAATGGTAGTCCCTAGGATGTTGATAGTGGGGGATTCAGTGATGGTAATGCCATTGAAAGTCAAGGGACAATAGTTGCATTCTCTCTTGTTGGTGATGGTCAATGCCTGACACTTATGTGGCGCAAATGTTACTTACCACTTGTCAGCCCAAGCCTGGATATTGTCCAGGTCTTGCTGCAATTGGACATGGACTGCTTCAGTATCTGAGGAGTCACAAAAGGTGCTGAACATTGTGCAATCATCAGTGAACATCTCCACTTCTGACCTTATGATGGGAGGAAGGTCTTTGATGAAGCAGCTGAAGATGGTTGGGCCTAAGACACTACCCTGAGGAACTCCTGCAGTGATGTCCTGGAACTGAGATGATTGACCTCCAACAGCCACAACCATCTTTCTTTGTGCTAGGTATGACTCCAACCAGCGGAGAGTTTTCCCCCGATTCCCATTGACTCCAGTTTTGCTAGGGTTTCTTGATGCCACACTCAGGCTGTAATGAGGTCAGTGGCTGAGTGACCCTGGCGGAACCCAAACTGGGTGTCAGTGAGCAGGTTATTGCTAAGCAAGTGCCGCTCGATAGCAATGTTGATGACCCCTTCCATTACTTTACTGACGATCGAGAGTAGACTGATGGGGCGGTAATTGGCCGGATTGGATTTGTCCTGCTTTTTGTGGACAGGACATACCTGGGCAATTTTCCACATAGCTGGGTTGATGCCAGTGTTGTAGCTGTACTGGAACAGCTTGGCTAGGGGTGCAGCAAGTTCTGGAGCACAAGTCTTCAGTACTATTGCTGGAATATTGCCAGGCCCCATAGCCTTTGCAGTATCCAGTGTCTTCAGCCATTTCTTGATATCACGTGGAGTGAATTGAATTGGCTGAAGACTGGCATCTGGGATGCTGGGGACCTCAGGAAGAGGCCGACATGGATCATCCACTCGGCACTTCTGGCTGATGATTGTTGCGAATGCTTCAGCCTTATCTTTTGCACTGATGTGCTGGGCTCCCCCACCATTGAGGATGGGGATATTTGTGGAGCCTCCTGCTCCAGTGAGTTGTTTAATTGTCCACCACCTTTCACGACTGGATGTGGCAGGACTGCAGAGCTTAGAACCCAATCAATGATTGCAGAATAAACTCTGCCTATCGCTTGCTGCTTCCGCTGTTTGGTGCACAAGTAGTCCTGTGTTGTAACTTCTCCAGGTTGAGACCTCATTTTTAGGTATGCCTGGTGATGCTCCTGGCATGTCCCCCCCCTGTACTCTTCATTGAACCAGGGTTGATCCCCTGTCTTATTGTAATGGTAGAGTGGGGGGATTATGCCAGGCCATGAGGTTATAGATTGTGGTTGAGTACAATTCTGCTGCTGCTGATGGCCCACAGCACCTCATGGATGCCCAGTCTTGAGTTGCTAGATCTGTTCAAAATCTATCCCATTTAGCACGGTGGTCGTGCCACAGAACATTTCAGAGGGTATCCTCAATGTGAAGGTGGGACTTTATCTCCATAAGGACTGTACAGTGGTTACTCCTACCAATACTGTCATGGACAGATGTGTCTGCAGCAGGCAGTTGGTGAGGATGACGTTAAGTGTGTTTTCCTCTCTTGCCGGTTCCCTCACCACCTGCCACAGACCCAGGCGAGCAGCTATGTCCTTTAGGACTTGGACAGCTCGGTGGTGATGGTAGAGTGGGGGATATGCCAGGCCTTGAGTCCAGCTTGGCCATGTCTGCCGTGGTGAGATTCAAACCCAGATACCCCAGAGCATTACCCTGGGTCTCTGGATTAGTAGTCCAGTGACAATCCCACTAAGTAGAGACAGTTCAATGAATGGGGGAGAGTGATGGTTCAGTGAATGGGGTGCCTGTCCAATTGCATGTTTGCTGCTTAGAGGTCTGATGGTGAAGCAACAGCTTTGGACTAAGACAGTTGGATAACGATAGGGTTTCTTTTCTGCAGATGAACGAGTTAGCCCCGGCTGCTATCATTTTTTGCCTATCTTTTGATCTTCCAACTCATTTTAATGTAAGTTTCTTTTAACAGATTCTGTCACAGGTGATGATTTACAGCCTTAATTTTATCAGCTCTGCATTCAGTGGACATCTTGGCAAATATGAACTGGGCGCCGTGTCACTTGCTACATCGGTAAGTACAAGACGCTCATTGAAGCAATGAACCCTCGGGGGAGATAGGACATTTTCTTGACTATTCCAAAATCCTGTTTCCCTGTAAAAGTCTTTTCATTTACAAGTTGAGTAATGGACGCCATCCTTTCACTTCTTGGAAGGGTAGGGGCTGGTCAGTGGAGGGTTGGGACATCTTAAACCTGAAATGTTAACTCTATTTCTCACTCCACAGAAGCTACCTAACCTGTTGGAGAGTTTCCAACATTTTCTGTTTTCTCAGATTCCCAGCATATCCGCAATATTTTGGTTCTTTAAAAAAAAAAATTATTAATGGGATGTGGGTGTTGTTGGCAAGACGAACATTTATGGTCCATTCCTCATTGCCCTTGTTGCCTTCTTGAATGCAACTGTGTGGCTTGCCTACAGCAGTTACATTGCTGTGGGTCTGGAGTCATATGTAAGCAGGTTTCCTTCCCTGAAGGACATTGGTGAATCAGATGGTTTTTTTAAAGCTATCTAGTAGTTCCATGGTCATCATTACTGAGATAGCTTTCAATTCCAGATTTTTTAAATTAATTAATCCAATTTAAATTCCCCAGGAGGATTTGAGTTTGCATCTTCTGATCAATAGTCCAGGCCTATGCAGTAGAAATCCAGTAACATAACCATTATGCTATCAGCCTGGGATTATATAGTGATGGTTTCCAATGGTTTTACACTGACAATCCAGCTCTGGGCAGGACCTGCGTTCATGGTGTAGTGGTTTAGACACTGGCCTTTTTGGAGGGACCTGCATTTGCTGCTTGCCTTTTGCCACTGGGTGGGCCTTGGCCTTGAACTGTTTTGCTTTTGGTTCTTGAGGTTTCTCTCCCATGCAAAAATCCAGCCTCATGCTTAAGAATCTCCCAAACAAAACATGTAGGAGCTTGCAGGAGTGGGCATGTTGTCAGTCTGAAGTGCAATGCACCCTCAATGGGCACACATCCATCATGGCGCAAAAGCTCCAATGACCTGACCAGGGCAGGTACTCACTGCTCTGAGATGGAAAAAGGTAGGTGAGGAGATGGGCGGATGGATTACCGTGACTATTTTTAATGCTTTGTTTTCCTTTTAATTGTCTCTCCTGCCCCCTCCCTTTCCAAAATGGTGGCTCAGGTGATCAGCGTGACGGGCGTTGCTGTGGGAACCGGTCTGTCCATGGCGTGTGACACACTGATATCGCAGGTAAATCTCCGTCGCTACAGTTGCCTCAATGGGACTCGTGGTGAAAAATGAGAAAATGTTTCCTTTTCGTTCGCAAAGCCAGTCCTGCTGGCCTCTTCTGCATCCATTTTCGGGGTATATATAGGTGTGAATGCAGCGTTGTGGTGGGTGCCATTCGAACAGGTTGTTTACGTGGAGGGAGTGGACTGGGTGGTCAGGGAAGACACTTGAGGTCCGACAATGGAGCCAGTTTGAGAAAGGGGCCCAGCGAGTGCAGTAAAGGGGAAACAGCAGAGCCTTTTCCCTCCGAAACGTTGAGATCGAGCGGCCCATTTCATCCCAAAACGACCTGTGATCTCTAACCCCACTCGCGTGCTGCAGTGAGGGGATGGCACTGGCAGGATCACATGACTGTAGATCACAAATCCGCAGATCACAAATCCGCAGCGACCTCAACTGATCGTGTTTTAAGTTTGTAGTGAAAGCCGATCGGGCCGTTATTATTTGGTGATGTGAGCCCTAAACTTTCTTCTTTCTTCAAGTTATTTCTCCCTGCTTTCTATTTAAACTTGCCCACCACCAACCCCTAAAAATGCCCCCATGCCCGAGAAAATGAGTGAGTGCCCTCCTCCGTCAGACTGCTGCTCCTGGCTGGAAGTAGATGCAGGAAAAGGGCTTGCTTCTCAACTCCCTTGGTTGGCCTGTTGAAATCAAATGTAATAAATAATATACATTGGATGAACACTTTCAAAAAGTGTCAGGCAATAATTATTGCACTTCTTATTTGTGAATTGTGGTGCCCGTTATGTATTACATAAGAACGTACGAGTTCGGAGCAGGGGTAGGCCACGAGCCTGCCCCGCCATTCAATAAGATCATGGCTGATGTGATTGTAACCCCAACCCCACATTCCCGCCTACCCCTGATAACCTTTCACCCCCATTGCTTTTCAAGAATCTATCCACTTCTGCCTTAAAAATCTTCAATGACCCTGCTTCCACTGCCTTTTGAGGAAGAGAGTTCCAAAGAATCACAACCCTCAGAGAGAAAACATTCTCCTTATCTCTGTCTGAAATGGGTGACCCCTTATTTTTATACAGTGACCCCCTAGTTCTAGATTCTCCCACAAGAGGAAACTTCTTCTCCACATCCACCCTGTCAAGGCCCCTCAGGATCTTATATGTTTCAATTAAGTTGCCTCTTACTCTTCTAAACTCCAGTGGATACAAGCCTAACCTGTCTATCCTTTCCTCATAAGACAACCCACCCATTCCTGGCATTAGTCTAGTAAACCTTCTCTGAACTGCTTCCAACGCATTTACATCCTTCCTTAAATAAAGAGACCAATACTCTACACAGTTCTTCAGATGTGGTCTCACCAATACCCTGTATATATGAAGCATAACTTCACAATTTTTACATTCAATTCCCCCTGCAATAAATAAATAATTACATTGAACTTGCAGCACACAACCAAGCCATTTGGCCCAACTGGTCCATTCTGGTGTAGATAAACATGACCTCCATTCTTCAATCGCTGAACTACCAATCCATCTGAGTTTTTTTGTGATGGAATACTCCCCACTTGCCTGGATGAGTGCAGCATCAACAACACTCAAAAAGTTTGACACTGTCCAGGACGAAGCAGCCCGCTTGATTGGTACCACATCCACAAACGTTCACTCCCTCCACCACCAACGCACAGTGGCAGCAGTGTATACCATCTACAAGATACACTGGAGAAACTCACCAAGGCTCCTTAGACAGCACCTTTCAAACCCATGACCGCTACCACCTAGCAGGACAAGGGCAGCCGATAGATGGGAACACCAACACCTGGAAGTTCTCCTCCAAGTCACTCACCATCCTGATTTGGAAATATATCGCCGTTCCTTCACTGTCACTGGGTCAAAATCCTGGAACTCCCTCCATAGCAGCACTGTGGGTGTACCTACACCGCATGGACTGTCGCGGATCAAGAAGGCAGCTCACCACCACCTTCTCAAGGGGCAATTAGGGATGGGCAATAAATGCAGTGAAGCCCACATCCTGTAAATGAATGAAAAAACAATATGTGCTGGGGAAGAACCATTGGCCAAGACATTAGGAAAACCACCTGCACTTTTTCAGATAGATGCCATGATCAGCTGTGATCTTAGTAAATAGTGGAGCAGGCTCAAGGGGCTGAATGGCCTACTCCTGCTCCAGGGTCAACCTGGGTTATGTACTTTGAGAGCCAGGGTTGAACCCAGAGGAGAGTGCGCTGCCAACTGAGCCAAGGCTGACACGACATGATTCCTGGGATGAAAAACTAGCTGTGGGGACAGATTGGAGAGGTTTTCCTTGGAGAAAAGAAGGCTGAGAGGAGACTTGATAGAGGTATTCAAGATCCTGAGGGGTATGGACAGGGTAAATTCAAATCTGTTCCCATTCAAGAAGCCGTCAAGAACTATAGGGCACAGATTTAAAATAATTGGCAAAAGGAGTCAATGTGATGTGAATAAATGTGATGTGAGGAAAATGTTTTTCACCTAGTGACTTCCTGAAAGTGGTGGCTGAGGCAGGTTTGGTTGAGGTATTCAGAAGGGAATTGGTTTGTTACCTGAAAAGGTAGAATGTGTAAGGTCTTTTTTATTTGTTCATGGGATGTGGATGTCACTGGCTAGGCCAGCACTTATTCCTAACTGCCCTTGTTCAGAGGGCATTTTAAGAGTCAACCACATCACTGTGCACATGTAGGCCAGACCAGGTAAAGACAGCAGATTTCCTTCCCTAAAGGGACATTAGTGAACCAGATGGGTTTTTACAACATTTGGCAATGGTTTCATGGTCATCATCAGACTTTTATTGAATTCAAATTTCACCATCTTCCGTGGTGGGATTCGAACCCTGAATCCCCAGAGTATTACCCTGGGTGTCTGGAATATTAGCCCAGTGACAATACCACTAATCCACTGCCTCTGCCTCCCTGGTGATAAGGGGATAAGTCAGGGGAGTGGGACTAGGTGGAGTGCTCTTTCAGGGAGCCAGTGCAGACTTGATGGGCCGAATGGCATCCTGCACTGTAAAGATACTGTGAGACTGTGATACAGGGACCTCCACATCTCATCTGCAGAAAGAAATCATCCAGGGTTCCAAACAGGTGTAGGTTGTGAAATGTGCCCTTGAGCCTTTGAACTGAATAGTCTGTGGAAGGGCTGGCAGGTCGGGCAGAATGGCCACTTCCTCATCCTTTTGGATCAGAGGGTTGTCCAATGAGGAGAGATGAAGGAGAATGGGCTGATATTCTTCACAGCTCTAAAGAATGAGAGGTGCCCTTATTGGAAAATTCTCAGAGAGTATCACAGGGTAGATACTGGGAGGATGTTTCCCCCCTGGCTGGGGTATCTAGCACCAGGGGTCACAGTCATAGAATAAAAAGGATGGCCACTCGGGACTGAGTTGAAGAAAGATTTCTTCACTCCAAGGGTGGTGACCCTTTGGAAATCTCTACCCCGGAGAGCTGTGGATGATCAGCCATTGAGCATGTTCAAGACTGAGGGCTATGGGCCAAGTGCTGGAAAATGGGATTAGAATAGATAGGTGCTTGAGGGCTGGCATGGACACGATGGGCCGAAGGGCCTGCTTCTGTGCTGTGTAACTCCCTATGGCTCTATGACTGAGATCGACACATTCTAAGGGGATCCAAGGGACATGGGAATCAGGCGGGCAGGTGAATTTGAGGTGGAAATCAGCTGTGTTCTCATTGAATGGCACAACAGGCTGGAGGGGCCCAATGGCCTCCACCTGCTCCTATTGCTTACGTTCTGATGGAGGCTTTCTGACTTTGTCACTGAGCAGAACGATTTGAATCTCATTTCAGACTTATGGCAGCAAAAAGCTGAAGCGGATTGGAATCATCCTCCAAAGAGGCGTCCTCATTCTCTTCATCTTCTGCTGTCCCTGCTGGGCCCTCTTCATTAACACGGAGAAAATCCTCCTGGGGACCAAACAGCACCCTGAGGTGGCCAGGTCAGACGCTCCTTCCAATCCCTAACCGAGATCGATCGTAGAGGGTGTTTCAGTCTGAAGAATAAAGCACAGGTTCCATTACTTTAGGTCATCAGAGAGCGGCCATTGCTCCTTGGGCGGTGTCCTCCAAAATCTGTGGAGATTTGTTAATGGGTTGAAAGGGAGGAAGTCTTGTATTTACTATTGACGGCACCTTTCACGACCTCAGGATGTACTGAAGTCCTTCGCAGCTAATTAAGTAATTTCTCATTCGATTTGATTGCGTGCTGCACCGTTCAGTTTCTCTGGTTCCGTCTGTCGCCTTGCCAACGTTCCTTAAATGGACCTTTGGAGGCACAGGACTACGCTGGCCTGCTGCCAACTCAAATTTTCCCCTCTTCGAACCACTTGAGGGGCAGCTGCTTCCACCCACGTTGATCCAGAGAGAAGAATAAACAGCAAGCTGCCTAGGGAGGTCCAGACGGTGCTCGCAACTCACTCAGGTGAGGCCTGAGGTACATTTCGGACTAGGCCTCAGGCTCCTGTAAGCTCCCCCGGCCATTTTGGGCCCAGAAATCGGACCTGAACCGATTTCCTCCCCATTCTCCCTTTTGCCCCTCCGCGCGCTAATGTCCAGCGTACACTAACCCTGAGGCGTAAAGATTAAAGGCGTGTTTCAATGGGTTTTCACTACAAATGAAATATGCCCAGAAAGGACAGAGGTTTCATTTTACTCAAATCGATTACTTTGCGATTTGAACAACATCCAGTGCAAGCGGGAAGGAGAATTGAAGAAATTCAGGAAACTTCCGATCGTCATTGACATGAGTCGGGGGTGGGATGAGGTTACGATGAGCAAGCTCTCCATGGGTTTGAAAGGCGTATTGGCAGAGCAACACCAAAATCCCAGGAAACTTCCGGAGCGGAGGATTAATGGCGCAATTCTCTCGCGCTGCAATTTTCCTGGGACGTTTGCACGCCAGATGCAGCGTTACAAGGGCAGAAGGTTTGTGCGAATTCCGGGGCTCCTAGGAATGGAATGTTAACGCCCAGCTGTTGAGTTCATGTGTTGATGTATAAACTTCTCTTCCAGATTATGCCAGCTTTATGTGAAGATATTTATTCCTGCTCTTCCTGTGAGTATTCATTCCTCAGCTCCTGGTGTTGTAGGATTAACAGTACATGCTCGTTGGGAATTATTTTGCTCGCAGACTTCAACGGTAGAAGCTATTGACAATGAGTGTTGAACAATTCCTTCCCTCAGCCAGCTCATGTCCCATAACCGCTGAGTTCAGTTTTGTTGCTGGGACAAATGGAGGTCTTGAGTTCAGGATGATGACGTGCAGCGCAGAATGTGAGATAAGTTTTGCTGATTTCCCGTCTTTTCCTCTGGGGGGGGATTTTAAGTGAGTTTGATCAAGCCTATACTATCTATGGTTTGATGGGCTGAGTGGCCTTTTCTCATTCTCCAGCCAAAAGCATTGGAAACTTCCTTTCTATGTAGTGCCAATCCCTACCAGCAGATGGCAGAGATGCGCCAAGCAGTTTTAAATGGATTCAACGTAACACATCTTTTAATTTGTAAAACATCTCGTCGTATCTCAGAATATCCCAAACGGCTACAGATTGAATGAATTGCTTTTGCCGTCTATGTAGATGAATGCGGCAGCCATTTACAGGGAATAATAAAGCACGGAAGGAAGCCATTCGGGCCATCATGCCCTGTGAAAGAGCTTATCCAATTTGTCCCACTCTCCTGCTCTTTCCCCAGAGCCCTGCAAACATTTCCTTTTCATTTACCCAACTCCCTTTAAAAAAATTATTACTGAATCTGCTTCCTCCACCCTCGCGGGTCAGGCGTTCCCAATCATAACAATTTACTGTGTAAAAGCTCTTCTTATCTTCTGTCTGCTTCTTTTGTCAGTTATCCTTAGATCTGTCCCCTCTGTTTACTGATTCTGATTCCATAAATAGCATCTTTTTCAATGAGTGGTTAATTTGCCTTTTGACCAGGAGACTGGGGGAACTTTCAGCTTTTTCCAGATTGTCAGGCTGGATCTTTAACGTCCAGCCGGCTGTGATTTGGGTTCTGCCTCTCTGATAGCGCCTCTGACGGAGGCAGTGCAGCACTCCCTCACTACCGCACCTAAGCGTCAACCTAGAGCGGGACTCAAGCCCACTCAAGCTTGTGGCGTTGAGCCAAGCTGGCACCGGGAGTGTCCACTGCCCTAATAGTGGAGATGAAAGAGCGGGAGAGAGAGAGAGAGAGAGAGAGATAGAGGAGTGAGGGAAGGAAAGAGAGAGGAAGAAGAGAGAAAAAGAAGGGGGATGAGAGAGAGGGAGAGAGACAGTAAAGCAGAGGGAGAAAGAGAGCAGAGAGAGAGATGGAGGAAAAGAGGGGGAAATGTCAGCTCCCTCCCCCTTTTCTCTCATATCTTCTCTTAGCCTCTTTTCCCCTCTTATCTTCCTCTCTCTCCCCTTACACTCTCCCCCTCTCTCTTTCCCTCTCCCTCCCTCTCTGCCCCTGTCTTACCCCTCTCTTTCCCATGTTCTCTCTCTCCCTTTCCCCTTCTCTCTCTCATCCCCCTCTTTCCCCCCTACCCCCATCTCTTTCTCCCTCTTTAATGCTCTCTTTATGTTCCCTCAGGTTCTCTCTGTCGCTCTGATGGTGGTCACTGGCAGTTGAGCGCTGTTTTTCCTGCCCGCTGTCTGTTAATCACCCTCTGTTTCCCATTCCCACAGGCAGTTTTCCTGTACCAGCTCCAGGTCCGATATCTACTGAATCAGGTATTGCTCATCCAGTCATTAGCAAATTCCGGGCATATTGTGGATTGTAATAGTAGATTTTTTTCTAATTTTAGTGCTTTTCGCTGCATTTTTAAAGTATTTATATTAAATGCTGATGAACCAAGTGGACAAACTGATAGTGAAGTTGCTGAGTGTAAATCTCTCTTTCACACACATGCACACTCTCTTTTCTTTCTCTCCTCTCTCCTCAATTCCCCGCAATCACCTGTCCCTCTCTTCTCCCTCTCTTTCTCCCTGCCCCTTACTCCTCCTTTCCTTCCCCCTTCTCTCTCTCCCTTCCTCTCTCTCTCCTCTCCTTTCTCTCTCCCTCCCTCACCTTCTCTCTCCCCCTCCTCTCTCTCCCATCCTCCTCTCCC